>NC_074682.1:55960412-55965240 GCF_029448725.1 Salvelinus fontinalis | reverse complement strand
TCTCTCTGTGTTCTTCTCTCTGTGTTCTTCTCTCTGTGTTCCCCTCCGTGTTCTTCTCTCTGTGTTCCCCTCTGTGTTCCTCTCCGTGTTCTTCTCTCTGTGTTCTTCTCTCTGTGTTCCCCTCTGTGTTCCCCTCTGTGTTCTTCTCTCCGTGTTCCTCTCTGTGTTCCCCTCTGTGTTCCCCTCTGTGTTCTTCTCTCCGTGTTCTTCTCTCTGTGTTCTTCTCTCTGTGTTCTTCTCTCTGTGTTCCTCTCTGTGTTCTTCTCTCTGTGTTCTTCTCTCTGTGTTCTTCTCTCTGTGTTCTTCTCTCTGTGTTCTTCTCTCTGTGTTCTTCTCTCTGTGTTCTTCTCTCTGTGTTCCTCTATGTGTTCTTCTCTCTGTGTTCTTCTCTCTGTGTTCTTCTCTCTGTGTTCCTCTCTGCGTTCTTCTCTCTGTGTTCTTCTCTCTGTGTTCTTCTCTCTGTGTTCTTCTCTCTGTGTTCTTCTCTCTGTGTTCTTCTCTCTGTGTTCCCCTCTGTGTTCTTCTCTCCGTGTTCTTCTCTCTGTGTTCCTCTCTCTGTGTTCTTCTCTCTGTGTTCTTCTCTCTGTGTTCCCCTCCGTGTTCTTCTCTCTGTGTTCCCCTCTGTGTTCCCCTCTGTGTTCTTCTCTCCGTGTTCCTCTCTGTGTTCCCCTCGTGTGTTCCCCTCTGTGTTCTTCTCTCCGTGTTCTTCTCTCTGTGTTCTTCTCTCTGTGTTCCTTCTCTCTGTGTTCCCTCTATGTGTTCTTCTCTCTGTGTTCTTCTCTCTGTGTTCCTCTATGTGTTCCTCTCTGTGTTCTTCTCTCTGTGTTCTTCTCTCTGTGTTCTTCTCTCTGTGTTCTGTCTCTCTCTGTGTCTCTCTCTGTCTCTTTCTTCATGTGTCTCTCTCTCTCTGTGTGTCTCGCTGTGTCTCTCTCTGTGTCTATGTCTCTCTCTGTGTCTCTCTCTGTCTCTCTCTTCATGTGTCTCTCTCTCTCTATGTGTCTCTCTCTGTGTCTATGTCTCTCTCTGTCTCTCTCTTCATGTGTCTGTCTCTCTCTGTGTCTATCTCTCTTTGTGTCTCTCTGTGTCTCTTTGTCTCTCTGTTTCTCTTTGTCTCTCTGTGTCTCTCTCTGTGTCTTTCTCTGTGTCTCTGTGTTTCTCGCTCTGTGTGCTCTGTGTCTGTCTCTCTCTCCAAGTGTCTGTCTCTCTCTGTGTCTCTCTATGTGTCTCTCTCTCTTTGGGTCTCTCTGTGTCTCTGTATCTCCGTGTGTCTCTCTGTGTCTCTTTGTTTGTCTCTCTGTGTGTCTCTCCGTATGTCTCTCTGTGTCTCTGTATCTCTGTGTTTCTCTTTGTTTGTCTCTCTGTGTGTCTCCCCGTGTGTCTCTCTGTGTCTCTGTGAGTCTCTGTGTGTATCTCTGTGTGTCTCTCTGTGTCTCTCTGTGTCTCTCTTTGGGTCTCTCTGGGTCTCTCTCTGCGTGTCTCTCTGTGTGTCTCTTTGGGTCTCTCTCTGCGTGTCTCCCCGTGTGTCTCTCTGTGTCTCTGTGTCTCTGTGAGTCTCTGTGTGTATCTCTGTGTGTCTCTCTGTGTCTCTCTGTGTCTCTCTTTGGGTCTCTCTCTGCGTGTCTCTCTGGGTCTCTCTGTGTCTCTCTGTGTCTCTCTTTGGGTCTCTCTCTGTGTTCCCCTCTGTGTTCCTCTCTGTGTTCCTCTCTGTGTTCCCCTCTGTGTCTCTCTCTGTGTTCCCCTCTGTGCACCCCTCTGTGTTCTTCTCTCTGTGTTTCTATCTGTGTTCCCCTCTGTGTTCCCCTCTGTGTTCCCTTCTGTGTTCCCTCTGTGTTCTTCTCTGTGTTTTTCTCTCTGTGTTCCCCTCTGTGTTCCCCTCTGTGTTCCCCTCTGTGTTTCTCTGTGTTCCTCTCTGTGTTGCTTTCTGTGTTTCTCTCTGTGTTCCCTTCTGTGTTCCCCTCTGTGTTTCTCTCTGTGTTCTTCTCTCTGTGTTCCCAACTGTGTTCCCCTCTGTGTTCCTCTCTGTGTTCCCCTCTGTGTTCCTCTCTGTGTTCCCCTCTGTGTTTCTCTCTGTGTTCTTCTCTCTGTGTTCCCAACTGTGTTCCCCTCTGTGTTCCTCTCTGTGTTCTTCTCTCTGTGTTCCTCTCTGTGTTCCTCTCTGTGTTCTTCTCTCTGTGTTCTTCTCTCTGTGTTCTTCTCTCTGTGTTCTTCTCTCTGTGTTCTTCTCTCTGTGTTCTTCTCTCTGTGTTCTTCTCTCTGTGTTCCTCTATGCGTTCTTCTCTCTGTGTTCTTCTCTCTGTGTTCTTCTCTCTGTGTTCCTCTATGCGTTCTTCTCTCTGTGTTCTTCTCTCTGTGTTCTTCTCTCTGTGTTCTTCTCTCTGTGTTCTTCTCTCTGTGTTCTTCTCTCTGTGTTCCCCTCTGTGTTCTTCTCTCCGTGTTCTTCTCTCTGTGTTCCTCTCTCTGTGTTCTTCTCTCTGTGTTCTTCTCTCTGTGTTCCCCTCCGTGTTCTTCTCTCTGTGTTCCCCTCTGTGTTCCCCTCTGTGTTCTTCTCTCCGTGTTCCTCTCTGTGTTCCCCTCTGTGTTCCCCTCTGTGTTCTTCTCTCCGTGTTCTTCTCTCTGTGTTCTTCTCTCTGTGTTCTTCTCTCTGTGTTCTTCTCTCTGTTCTTCTCTATGTGTTCTTCTCTCTGTGTTCTTCTCTCTGTGTTCTTCTCTCTGTGTTCTTCTCTCTGTGTTCTTCTCTCTGTGTTCTTCTCTCTGTGTTCTTCTCTCTGTGTTCTTCTCTCTGTGTTCTTCTCTCTGTGTTCCTCTATGTGTTCTTCTCTCTGTGTTCTTCTCTCTGTGTTCTTCTCTCTGTGTTCTTCTCTCTGTGTTCTTCTCTCTGTGTTCCTCTATGTGTTCTTCTCTCTGTGTTCTTCTCTCTGTGTTCTTCTCTCTGTGTTCCTCTATGTGTTCTTCTCTCTGTGTTCTCCTCTCCGTGTTCTTCTCTCTGTGTTCCCCTCCGTGTTCTTCTCTCCGTGTTCTTCTCTCTGTGTCTCTCTCTGTGTTCCCCTCTGTGTTCTTCTCTCTGTGTTCTTCTCTCTGTGTTCCCCTCTGTGTTCTTCTCTCTGTGTTCTTCTCTCTGTGTTCTTCTCTCTGTGTCTCTCTCTGTGTTCCCCTCTGTGTTCTTCTCTCTGTGTTCCTCTCTGTGTTCCCCTCTGTGTTCTTCTCTCCGTGTTCTTCTCTCTGTGTCTCTCTCTGTGTTCCCCTCTGTGTTCTTCTCTCTGTGTTCTTCTCTCTGTGTTCCCCTCTGTGTTCTTCTCTCTGTGTTCTTCTCTCTGTGTTCTTCTCTCTGTGTTCCCCTCCGTGTTCTTCTCTCTGTGTTCTTCTCTCTGTGTTCCCCTCTGTGTTCTTCTCTCTGTGTTCTTCTCTCCGTGTTCTTCTCTCTGTGTCTCTCTCTGTGTTCCCCTCTGTGTTCTTCTCTCTGTGTTCCCCATCTGTGTTCCTCTCTGTGTTCTTCTCTCTGTGTTCCACTCTGTGTTCCTCTCTGTGTTCCTCTCTGTGTTCCTCTCTGTGTTCCCCTCTGTGTTACCCTCTGTGTTCTTCTCTCTGTGTTCCCCTCTGTGTTCCTCTCTGTGTTCCTCTCTGTGTTCCCCTCTGTGTCTCTCTCTGTGTTCCCCTCTGTGCACCCCTCTGTGTTCTTCTCTCTGTGTTTCTATCTGTGTTCCCCTCTGTGTTCCCCTCTGTGTTCCCTTCTGTGTTCCCTCTGTGTTCTTCTCTGTGTTTTTCTCTCTGTGTTCCCCTCTGTGTTCCCCTCTGTGTTCCCCTCTGTGTTTCTCTGTGTTCCTCTCTGTGTTGCTTTCTGTGTTTCTCTCTGTGTTCCCTTCTGTGTTCCCCTCTGTGTTTCTCTCTGTGTTCTTCTCTCTGTGTTCCCAACTGTGTTCCCCTCTGTGTTCCTCTCTGTGTTCCCCTCTGTGTTCCTCTCTGTGTTCCCCTCTGTGTTTCTCTCTGTGTTCTTCTCTCTGTGTTCCCAACTGTGTTCCCCTCTGTGTTCCTCTCTGTGTTCCCCTCTGTGTTCCTCTCTGTGTTCCCCTCTGTGTTACCCTCTGTGTCCTTCTCTCTGTGTCCCTCTCTGTGTTTCCCTCTGTGGTCCTCTCTGTGTTCTTCTCTCTGTGTTCCCCTCTGTGTTCCCCTCTGTGTTCCCCTCTGTGTTTCTCTCTGTGTTCCCTTCTGTGTTCCCCTCTGTGTCTCTCTCTGTGTTCCCCTCTGTGTTCCTTTCTGTGTTCCTCTCTGTGTTCCCCTCTGTGTTCCCCTCTGTGCTCCTCTCTGTGTTTCTCTGTGTTCCCCTCTGTGTTCCTCTCTGTGTTTATCTGTGTTCCTTTCTGTGTTTCCCTCTGTGTTCCCCTCTGTGTTTCTCTCTGTGTTCCTCTGTGTTCCCCTCTGTGTTCCCCTCTGTGTTTCTTTCTGTGTCTCTCTGTGTTCCTCTCTGTGTTTCTCTGTGTCTCTCTCTGTGTCTCTCTCTGTGTCTCTCTGTGTGTTCCTCTCTATGTCTCTCTCTGTGTCTCTCTCTATGTCTCTCTCTGTGTTTCTCTCTGTGTTCCTCTCTATGTCTCTCTCTGTGTCTCTCTCTATGTCTCTCTCTATGTCTCTCTCTGTGTCTCTCTCTGTGTCTCTCTCTATGTCTCTCTCTGTGTCTCTCTCTGTGTTCCTCTCTATGTCTCTCTCTGTGTCTCTCTCTATGTCTCTCTCTGTGGCTCTCTCTGTGTTCCTCTCTATGTCTCTCTCTATGTCTCTCTCTGTGTCTCTCTCTGTGTCTCTCTCTATGTCTCTCTCTGTGTCTCTCTCTGTGTTCCTC
>NC_074682.1:55812912-55957912 GCF_029448725.1 Salvelinus fontinalis | reverse complement strand
GACTGAGAGGACCGGAAGCCAGTTGTGACGGACTGAGAGGACCGGCAGCCAGTTGTGACGGACTGAGTGGAACGGCAGCCCGTTGTGACGGACTGAGAGGACCGGCAGCCAGTTGTGACGGACTGAGTGGAACGGCAGCCCGTTGTGACGGACTGAGAGGACCGGCAGCCAGTTGTGACGGACTGAGAGGACCGGCAGCCAGTTGTGACGGACTGAGAGGACCGGTAGCCCGTTGTGACGGACTGAGAGGACCGGTAGCCCGTTGTGACGGACTGAGAGGACCGGCAGCCCGTTGTGACGGACTGAGAGGACCGGCAGCCCGTTGTGACGGACTGAGAGGACCGGTAGCCCGTTGTGACGGACTGAGAGGACCGGCAGCCAGTTGTGACGGACTGAGAGGACCGGCAGCCCGTTGTGACGGACTGAGAGGACCGGTAGCCCGTTGTGACGGACTGAGAGGACCGGTAGCCCGTTGTGACGGACTGAGAGGACCGGTAGCCCGTTGTGACGGACTGAGAGGACCGGCAGCCAGTTGTGACGGACTGAGAGGACCGGCAGCCCGTTGTGACGGACTGAGAGGACCGGTAGCCCGTTGTGACGGACTGAGAGGACCGGCAGCCCGTTGTGACGGACTGAGAGGACCGGTAGCCCGTTGTGACGGACTGAGAGGACCGGCAGCTCGTTGTGACGGACTGAGAGGACCCCTAGCCCGTTGTGACGGACTGAGAGGACCGGCAGCCCGTTGTGACGGACTGAGAGGACCGGTAGCCCGTTGTGACGGACTGAGAGGACCGGCAGCCCGTTGTGACGGACTGAGTGGAACGGCAGCCCGTTGTGACGGACTGAGAGGACCGGCAGCCCGTTGTGACGGACTGAGAGGACCGGCAGCCCGTTGTGACGGACTGAGAGGACCGGTAGCCCGTTGTGACGGACTGAGAGGACCGGCAGCCAGTTGTGACGGACTGAGAGGACCGGCAGCTCGTTGTGACGGACTGAGAGGACCGGCAGCCCGTTGTGACGGACTGAGAGGACCGGTAGCCCGTTGTGACGGACTGAGAGGACTGGCAGCTCGTTGTGACGGACTTAGAGGACCGGCAGCCCGTTGTGACGGACTTAGAGGACCGGCAGCCCGTTGTGACGGACTGAGAGGACCGGTAGCCCGTTGTGACGGACTGAGAGGACCGGTAGCCCGTTGTAATGGACTTCAGAGGACCGGTAGCCCGTTGTAATGGACTGAGAGGACCGGTAGCCCGTTGTAATGGACTGACTTCCAGGTGGAGATCATGTTACTCCGTGCTTTGGGTTTGTTGCAGTTATTGCAATGCATTGTCCGTCGTAAAGGCCCCTGAAGTGGTAGCCCGGGTTTTGACTGCTGTAGCTGGCGCTTGCCGATTTTTTTCCCTCTCAAAATATAATGTTTTGAATCTCAATCAACCACAGGCTGTTTTTTCACACATCAACATGCAAAACATGTTTCTAGAAATGTATGAAAATTATGCAATATGAAATCCAATTGCTCATTTTTATTATCAAAAGGCTTTGCAAACATACAGTACATGTCAACTGGAAATCTAATTTGCTCAGCGGGCGAACAACACCTTTTATAAAGCTATTTCCCATGATGCAATACAATTTGTTTGAGAATGAGAATGTCCTGCAGCTATGGTATTAAGCCAGTATTTAATCGCTACTAGCAATATTATTCTATATCTCTCTGTTTCTCTGTTGTTCCAGACATGGTCAATAGTGAAGTCAACTGATAGACAACAAGTGTGTATTCACAAGGATGAATATTGCAGATAGAAATACAACGAGTAGAACTAACACTACTATTTTATTTGTCTGTTAATGTAACGGTTTGGCTAACACTCTCCCCGATCACAGCCCATGGATTGAGTAGAGGAGGACAGTGGCCAGTGGTCAAAGTCACCTGGTATGGTCCGTGCCAGATCTTTCTGTCCCTGGGAGGGAAAGGGACGGGATGAGTCGGACGGACGGGTCAAGAGCTCGACCCCCAAATCCACAGCTGCCTGGTGCATTTACTGCTGACATTCACTGATTGGGCTTGTCAGGGATGCAGATGTGTGTGTGTGTGTGTGTGTGTGTGTGTGTGTGTGTGTGTGTGTGTGTGTGTGTGTGTGTGTGTGTGTGTGTGTGTGTGTGTGTGTGTGTGTGTGTGTGTGTGTGTGTGTGTGCGTGTGTGTGCATGGGTGTGTGCGTGCGTGTAGTTGAGTGTGTGTGTGTGTGTGTGTGTGTGTGTGCGTGTGTGTGTGTGTGTGTCTGTGTGTGCATGTATTTGAGTGTGTGTGTGAATATGACTGAGTGAAACTATGTAAAACTACAAAGGAACAAACAAAACAGGATCATACCTGGAGGAGCAGAGAGAGAGAAACAAAAGTGGTTAGTGAAGCAAGTTTAAAACCCTGAGCCCAGGTGGCTCCAATCACTAACGACCCTCCTCTGCCTGCAGGAGGAACCGCCCCTGCAATGCAGAGGAGGGGCCGTGACAGTGTATATTTGAGTGTGTGTGTTTCTGATGCCAGATGACAGACAGGACAGTGGAGACGTTTGAATAATAGGCTCGGTCAGGGAAGATAATACACCACATCACTGCGTCTTTGACAGGCTGAGATATTCACCAGTTGTCACATCAACGTATCATTATACACGGAAACCTATGTTGATATTTAATCAATGCTTCGTTCACTGCCATATATTATGGAGTGGAGACTGAAATCATTGTCCACGTTGTTCGGTATGTGTGGGGTTGTGGAAACCTTAACCATTCGGAATGAGGAAGGCCTCCTACCGATCTTCGACTTCTTCCTATTTCGCAAACAAAGCATCCTTCACTCACGCTGCCAAACATACTCTCGCAAAACTGACCATCCTACCGATCCCTCGACTTCGGCGATGTCATTTACAAAATAGCCTCCAACACTCTACTCGGAAAATTGGATGCAGTCTATCACAGTGCCATCCGCTTTGTCACCAAAGTCTCATATGCTACCCACCACTGCCATCTGTATGCTCTCGTTGGCTGGCCCTCGCTTCATATTCGTCGCCAAACCCAGTGGCTCTGGGTCATCTATAAGTCTTTGCTAGGTAAAGCCATGTCTTATCTCAGCTCACTGGTTACCGTAGCAGCACCCACCCGTAGCATGCGAGCCAGCAGGTATATTTCACTGGTCACCCCCAAAGCCAATTCCTCCTTCGCCCGCCTTTCCTTCCAGTTCTCTGCTGCCAATGACTGGAACGAACTGCAAAAGTGACTGAAGCTGGAGACTCATATCTCCCTCACTAACGTTAAGCATCAGCTGTCAGAGCAGCTTACAGATCATTGCACCTGTACATAGCCCATCTGTAGATAGCCCACCAAACTACCTCATCCCCATATTGTATTTTTTATTTTTTTCTCCGTTGCACCCCAGTATCTTTACCTGCACATTCATCTTATGCACATCTATCACTCCACTCCGTTGTTAAATTGTAATTATTTCGCCACTATGGCCTATTTATTGCCTTACCTCCCTAATCTTACCTCATTTGCACACACTGTATATAGACTTCCCTATTGTGTTATTGACTGTACATTTGTTTATTCCATGTGTAAGTCTATGTTGTTGTTTTTGTCACACTGCTTTGCTTTATCTTGGCCAGGTCGCAGTTTTAAATGAGAACTTGTTCTCAACTGACCTACCTGGTTAAATAAAGGTGAAATAAAAAAAATTCAATAAAAAAGTACAATCATTAAATATTGTAGTACAAAATATGTGATACATGTTTCATTATGGTACTACACGTAAATACATCAATGTAAAATGACTAGTAGAGAGAATACTACAGACACGGTGGAATCATTGAACAAAATATGAAATGTATTGATGAAATACAATAAAATCACAACATAGGTTTCTTGAATTAAAGCAAAAATAATTAGCAACAAAAAATAAGAAAAAAACTACAGTTTAACGTCAAGTACAGTGTTCCTCACCTGGCTGACTGTAAAACGTCAACTACAGTGTTCCTCACCTGGCTTACTGTAAAACGTCAA
Organism: Salvelinus fontinalis; assembly: GCF_029448725.1. Classification (NCBI taxonomy): domain Eukaryota; kingdom Metazoa; phylum Chordata; class Actinopteri; order Salmoniformes; family Salmonidae; genus Salvelinus; species Salvelinus fontinalis. The sequence continues at coordinate 55,953,858 of NC_074682.1, read as the reverse complement.
CTACAGTGTTCCTCACCTGGCTTACTGTAAAACGTCAACTACAGTGTTCATCACCTGGCTTACTGTAAAACGTCAACTACTTTGTTCCTCACCTGGCTTACTGTAAAAAAGTAAAACACAGGATTAATTACTGTACTTCTATATTTCCATCAACCCTGTCTTGTGGATTTGGCCACAGGTTCTCATCCACATCACAATGGATGTTTTCATTAGCCAAACATCTTGGGAAGAATCTTCGGGCATGGCGAATCCAGGCCTGACACTGGTCTGCCGCGATGTCATTGCATGTGTCATCGTGGCTTGTTCGTGAGGGCGCCTATCATATACCTTCCACCTCCATGTGGAGAGAAATTCCTCAATCGAGTTAAGAAAAGGAGAGTATGGGGGTAAGTACAGGGTGGTAAATTATGGATGGGCCTGAAATCATGCTTGCACCATTTGAGCATGGTGGAACCTGACATTATCCCATACAATTGCGTAGGTCACGACATCAGCTCTACAGACTTGATTTATCTCATCAAGGAAGGTTACAAGGAGAGCTGCATTATAATATTCAACACAAGGTCTGCGTCCCACCACATCATCTTCCGATATAGCCGCACACATGGTGATGTTGGCCCCACGTTGTCCAGCTACTTGGATGGTTGCCAGCTGGCCAATGAAATTCTGACCTCTTCTCCTTGTCTTGCCCAGGTTGAAGCCTGCCTCATCCAAAAATAGGAATCTGTGATGGTTTTCGTCAGCATCCAGCTCCATAAAATACATTTTAGAAAGAGAATTACTGATTACAATGATGTAGAATTTTTGGGAGGGAATGTTTCACAACAGACATCTTGAAACTGAACTTACTCAATCCTCAATTGCTTCACTCTGTCTGCATTTGTTTCAAAAGGCACACGGTACAGCTGTTTTAGAGACAGCTGGTGCCTTTTCAGCATGTGTGCAATAGTCGTCAGACTTATGGCTTCCACTGTAACGTCCTGACCAAAGTTCGTATGTGTTTTGCTTGTTTAGTGTTGGTCAGGACGTGAGCTGGGTGGGAATTCTATGTTGTGTGTCTAGTTCGTCTGTTTCTGTGTTCAGCTTAATATGGTTCTCAATCAGAGACAGCTGTCAATCGTCGTCCCTGATTGAGAATCATATATAGGTGGCTTGTTTTGTGTTGGGGATTGTGGGTGGTTGTTTCCTGTGTCAATGTTTGTGCCACACAGGACTGTGACGGTTAGTTTGTTTGTTATTTTGTATAGTGTCTATGTCTAACGTTAGTAGTTTGTGTATTGCACTTTTGTTTGTAGCTTCACAGTCGTTTGTTGTTTTGTATTAGTTTGTCAGCATCTTGTCTTTGTGTTTATTAAATTCATGGAAAATTACCACGCTGCACATTGGTCCTCCGATCCGTCTCTCCTCTCCACGTCCGAGGAGGAGGAAGAGCTAGACTGCCGTTACATCCACATTGTTGAACATGTCGTCGTTGTCCAAGATGTGCTGCGGATTTTCTGTCAGGCGAATATCATGCCTAGTCTCAATGCTGCTGGGAAAATGACAGTAAGAACACATTTAGTCCCATCACCTACTGTGTGGTACACATTGGCATGCAGTATACAGTCATTTGACAATTGAGACTAGCCTAATGTTTAGTGCATGCTGAAGACTTACCGGTTCTCATTGCGGAAAGTTCTGATGATTGAGGCCATGGTTGATCTTCTGAGGTTTGGTTGAATCATTGTAGCTGCCTCAGTCATTGTCATGCCACACTGCGTGTTTACGCAACTAGCCTGCTCCTTTGACCAGCGAATCATGTGACTGCCTGCAACTCAAAATAGCGAGTATATAGAGTAGAGAGCTTGAGTTGTTGTTCGACCAAACATTAGAACGGGCAAGATGAGTAATCTACGCAACTTTGATCGTGGTACGATTGTTGGTGCCGCACATGGTGGTTCCAGCATATCAGAAACAGCTGCCCTCCTGGGATTTTTACACACTACCGTCTCTAGAGTTTACAGAGAACGTGGGCAAAGCCACCTTGTTAATGAGAGAGGTCAGAGGAGAATGTCCATACTCATTCAAGCTGACAGAAAGGCCACAAACGGTGTGCAGAATGGCATCTCTTAACGTACAACACTGTGAATAATTCAGGCTGTTGTGGAGGCAAAAAGGGGGTCCTACTCAGTACTTGATAGGTGTACCTGAGTCGCCGGGTGAGTGTACAGTAATGTCAAATCTGAAAACATGGTCTTTAAAAGTGGTACATGGGACCATAGAAACCGTGTGTGATAAAGAATGATGATGAAACATGCCATCCATAGATAATATGATGAAACATAGATAATATGATCCAATTGGTTCATCGTGTTCCACGGTAATTGATGTCAATGGCTCTCGTTATCATTGAAACTTTCAATGATCTAAACATGGAATATTGTTTGTCAGTTTCCATAAAACTATGCATTAAGAGTAATGCAACAGTTACTCATCGTTTTGAGCAGTTGTATCAATCGATAGTTACATCATTGTTACATCAGACGTAATGTGTGCATTGCATTTTTGAAATGGTAATACTTTGATGTTAAGTTGTGTCATTTTGAACAGGTGATTTTAGTTCAATGAACAAATGATCTTAGCTGTATGTGTATTGTATCCAAGCAATTGGAAAAAAGTGTTAGAGTTTTGAAATTTTGATCATCTGTTGTGCGTTTTGTGTCTAGATTTTAGAACAATGACATCGAGGTTCTGAAATGAAAAGTGTTTTTGTAAAAAAACTAATTCTGCATTGAGACTGTGAGAGCTTGTTGAATATTTTACCTTCCGTTCTCCCGAAATGTTGACATGATGCAACAGAAGTTAAATGACATCTGGAACTGTGTGCCTCCGTGTCCCTAATAGCACATCAAAGACATCCCTACAGACCCTCACAGAAACAAACCTGCTGTGTGAGTGTGTCTGTGTTTGAGTGTGTGTGTGTGTGTGTGTGTGTGTGTGTGTGTGTGTGTGTGTGTGTGTGTGTGTGTGTGTGTGTGTGTGTGTGTGTGTGTGTGTGTGTGTGTGTGTCTGTGTGTGTGTGTGTGTCTGTGTGTGTGTGTCGGTCTCTGTGTGTCTCTGTCTCTGTGTGTCTCTGTCTCTGTGTGTCTCTGTCTCTGTGTGTCTCTGTCTCTGTGTGTCTCTGTCTCTGTGTGTGTTTGTCTGTGTGTGTCTCTGTCTCTTTGTGTGTCTGTGTTTGAGAGTGTGTGTGTCTGTGTATGTGTGTGTGTGTGTGTGTGTGTGTCTGTGTGTGTTTGTTTGAGAGTGTGTGTGTCTGTGTGTGTCTGTCTGTGTGTGTGTCCATGTGTGTGTGTGTGTCTGTGTGTGTGTCTGTCTGTGTGTCTGTCTGTCTGTCTGTCTGTCTGTCTGTCTGTCTGTCTGTGTGTGTGTGTCTGTCTGTCTGTCTGTGTATTTGTTTGAGAGAGAGTGTGTGTGTGTGTGGGTGGGTGTGTGTGTGTGTGTGTCTGTATGTGTGTCTGTATGTGTGTGTGTCTTTGTGTCTAAACACACAGACACATGTCTGTCTGTCTGTCTGTCTGTCTGTCTGTGTTTGAGATTGTCTGTCTGTCTGTCTGTCTGTCTGTCTGTCTGTCTGTCTGTCTGTGTTTGAGATTCCCTGTTGTTCTGAAGCTGTGTGTTGATTGCCTTTAGAAAGGTGATGTAATGACATGTGGCTCGACGGCCGTGTGTTCCCCACATGACTAGCGTTGGTTATTATTGGCACCTCACATGGTGCTGCTGTACTATCTATCTATCTATCTATCTATCTATCTATCTATCTATCTATCTATCTATCTATCTATCGTTGTTTATTATTGACACCTCACATGGTGCTGCTGTACTGTAGCTCAGGGCTACACCAGAGAGTGCTCTATTCTGCTTTCAGGACTACACCAGAGAGTGCTCTATTCTGCTTTCAGGACTACACCAGAGACTGCTCTATTCTACTTTCAGGGCTACACCAGAGACTGCTCTATTCTACTTTCAGGGCTACACCAGAGACTGCTCTATTCTGCTTTCAGGGCTACACCAGAGACTGCTCTATTCTACTTTCAGGACTATACCAGAGACTGCTCTATTCTACTTTCAGGACTATACCAGAGACTGCTCTATTCTACTTTATATCTCTCTCTCTATCTCTCTATCTCTCTATCTCTCTATCTCTCTATCTCTCTATCTCTCTATCTCTCTATCTCTCTATCTCTCTATCTCTCTATCTCTCTATCTCTCTATCTCTCTATCTCTCTATCTATTCAATTCAAGGGGCTTTATTGGCATGGGAAACATGTGTTAACACCCTTCTGTTTTATTTTAAATCCTACTCTACTCTTGTGGTATCTTATTGACGATCCATCCAGCATCAATGACATTGACATATTCAATGTATATGTAATACATTTAGAATGATCACAGGGGAATTGTATCAACAAGGGCTACAGTAACTGATGCATAACAGGTCAGGCTAACCATCACAGTCTGCCAATACCCTGGCTCTCAATGGTAGGGACCACATCACAGTCTACCTATACCCTGTCTCTCAATGGTAGGGACCACATCACAGTCTGCCTATACCCTGGCTCTCAATGGTAGGGACCACATCACAGTCTGCCTATACCCCGGTTCTCAATGGTAGGGACCACATCACACTCTGCCAATACCCTGCCTCTCAATGGTAGGGACCACATCACGGTCTTTACCACAACATGCCCCAAATGACCCTGGCCTCCTATGGTGGGAGGATGGAATTCTTCAAAACTCTGAAAACAATCAGTGTGATACAAACATTGAGATATCCCGATAATCAAGGTGTTTCCAAACACTCTTGAATGTCTCAACAGCCCTGCAAGTCTTGAAACTTCACTAGAGAGAATTTAGTACACTGTGATCGGCTTGAGTGAATGCTAAGCAATCCTGGCGGCCATCCCTCCCTCGCTCCCATGCTGTTTCGCTCTGTCTCTGTGATGCCCAGGAGCTGGACTCAGACCAACTTCTATATATTCTCTTGTGGACCTGGCCGTGACTCAGAGAGACACACCGAGTCAAGGTCAGCTGGCTAGCTTCCACATGTCATAAAACGCTGACAACAGGCCATAGAGAGAGGATTTAACGATGGAAAATAAACACAAATTGTGAAGAGGTTATTCAAAGAAACCAGCTGCAATATACTGAATAAATCTACTGAACAGGGTAAAAGGGTGAAAGAATAATGCTTGGAACGAAGGAAACATTATATATTTTCAGAGCCTACGTTTTGCTTACATTTGCAAAAACATAGGATTTTTTGTAGAGGTGATTTTAAAGATGCATTCATATGCTGAGGAATAGCACTTCACAATGTCTTCACGTAAAAACGTATTTAAAATGGAAAAGCTACTGTGAAACGGCTGTTGCAAGGTCTTGAGAAAGAGTTGTAGTGTGAATGTTTTGTTCGCGTTATCCAACGTTGCGAAACGCAAACTAATCATACAACATGGAGATGCAGCCCTGCTCACGACAGCTGGCCGCACCGGACAATAGTTCTCTACTGGATTTCTACTCCTTCATTACTACTAATATGTGATTGAGGTAGTAATGTGACATGGATGATTGAGGTAGTAATGTGACATGGATGATTTGCAGGTAGACATGTTACATGGATGATTTGCAGGTAGACATGTTACATGGATGATTGGCAGGTAGACCTGTTACATGGATGATTGAGGTAGTAATGTGACATGGATGATTTGCAGGTAGACATGTTACATGGATGATTTGCAGGTAGACATGTTACATGGATGATTGGCAGGTAGACATGTTACATGGATGATTTGCAGGTAGACATGTTACATGGATGATTTGCAGGTAGACATGTTACATGGATGATTTGCAGGTAGACATGTTACATGGATGATTTGCAGGTAGAAATGTGACATGGATGATTTGCAGGTAGACATGTTACATGAATGATTTGCAGGTAGACATGTTACATGGATGATTTGCAGGTAGACATGTTACATGGATGATTTGCAGGTAGACATGTTACATGGATGATTTGCAGGTAGACATGTTACATGGATGATTTGCAGGTAGAAATGTGACATGGATGATTTGCAGGTAGAAATGTTACATGGATGATTGGCAGGTAGACCTGTTACATGGATGATTTGCAGGTAGACATGTTACATGGATGATTTGCAGGTAGACATGTTACATGGATGATTTGCAGGTAGACATGTTACATGGATGATTGGCAGGTAGTAATGTGACATGGATGATTTGCAGGTAGACATGTTACATGGATGATTGGCAGGTAGACATGTTACATGGATGATTTGCAGGTAGACATGTTACATGGATGATTTGCAGGTAGACATGTTACATGGATGATTTGCAGGTAGACATGTTACATGGATGATTTGCAGGTAGACATGTTACATGGATGATTGGCAGGTAGACATGTTACATGGATGATTTGCAGGTAGACCTGTTACATGGATGATTTGCAGGTAGAAATGTTACATGGATGATTGGCAGGTAGACATGTTACATGGATGATTTGCAGGTAGAAATGTTACATGGATGATTGGCAGGTAGACATGTTACATGGATGATTTGCAGGTAGAAACGTTACATGGATGATTTGCAGGTAGAAATGTTACATGGATGATTTGCAGGTAGACATGTTACATGGATGATTTGCAGGTAGACATGTTACATGGATGATTGGCAGGTAGACATGTTACATGGATGATTTGCAGGTAGACATGTTACATGGATGATTTGCAGGTAGAAATGTGACATGGATGATTTGCAGGTAGACATGTTACATGGATGATTTGCAGGTAGACATGTTACATGGATGATTTGCAGGTAGACATGTTACATGGATGATTGAGGTAGTAATGTGACATGGATGATTTGCAGGTAGACATGTTACATGGATGATTTGCAGGTAGACATGTTACATGGATGATTGGCAGGTAGACATGTTACATGGATGATTTGCAGGTAGACATGTTACATGGATGATTTGCAGGTAGACATGTTACATGGATGATTTGCAGGTAGACATGTTACATGGATGATTTGCAGGTAGAAATGTGACATGGATGATTTGCAGGTAGACATGTTACATGAATGATTTGCAGGTAGACATGTTACATGGATGATTTGCAGGTAGACATGTTACATGGATGATTTGCAGGTAGACATGTTACATGGATGATTTGCAGGTAGACATGTTACATGGATGATTTGCAGGTAGAAATGTGACATGGATGATTTGCAGGTAGAAATGTTACATGGATGATTGGCAGGTAGACCTGTTACATGGATGATTTGCAGGTAGACATGTTACATGGATGATTTGCAGGTAGACATGTTACATGGATGATTTGCAGGTAGACATGTTACATGGATGATTGGCAGGTAGTAATGTGACATGGATGATTTGCAGGTAGACATGTTACATGGATGATTGGCAGGTAGACATGTTACATGGATGATTTGCAGGTAGACATGTTACATGGATGATTTGCAGGTAGACATGTTACATGGATGATTTGCAGGTAGACATGTTACATGGATGATTTGCAGGTAGACATGTTACATGGATGATTGGCAGGTAGACATGTTACATGGATGATTTGCAGGTAGACCTGTTACATGGATGATTTGCAGGTAGAAATGTTACATGGATGATTGGCAGGTAGACATGTTACATGGATGATTTGCAGGTAGAAATGTTACATGGATGATTGGCAGGTAGACATGTTACATGGATGATTTGCAGGTAGAAACGTTACATGGATGATTTGCAGGTAGAAATGTTACATGGATGATTTGCAGGTAGACATGTTACATGGATGATTTGCAGGTAGACATGTTACATGGATGATTGGCAGGTAGACATGTTACATGGATGATTTGCAGGTAGACATGTTACATGGATGATTTGCAGGTAGAAATGTGACATGGATGATTTGCAGGTAGACATGTTACATGGATGATTTGCAGGTAGACATGTTACATGGATGATTTGCAGGTAGACATGTTACATGGATGATTTGCAGGTAGAAATGTGACATGGATGATTTGCAGGTAGACATGTTACATGAATGATTTGCAGGTAGACATGTTACATGGATGATTTGCAGGTAGACATGTTACATGGATGATTTGCAGGTAGACATGTTACATGGATGATTTGCAGGTAGACATGTTACATGGATGATTTGCAGGTAGAAATGTGACATGGATGATTTGCAGGTAGAAATGTTACATGGATGATTGGCAGGTAGACCTGTTACATGGATGATTGGCAGGTAGACCTGTTACATGGATGATTTGCAGGTAGACATGTTACATGGATGATTTGCAGGTAGACATGTTACATGGATGATTGGCAGGTAGTAATGTGACATGGATGATTTGCAGGTAGACATGTTACATGGATGATTGGCAGGTAGACATGTTACATGGATGATTTGCAGGTAGACATGTTACATGGATGATTTGCAGGTAGACATGTTACATGGATGATTTGCAGGTAGACATGTTACATGGATGATTGGCAGGTAGACATGTTACATGGATGATTTGCAGGTAGACCTGTTACATGGATGATTTGCAGGTAGAAATGTTACATGGATGATTGGCAGGTAGACATGTTACATGGATGATTTGCAGGTAGAAATGTTACATGGATGATTTGCAGGTAGACATGTTACATGGATGATTGGCAGGTAGACATGTTACATGGATGATTTGCAGGTAGACATGTTACATGGATGATTTGCAGGTAGACATGTTACATGGATGATTGGCAGGTAGTAATGTGACATGGATGATTTGCAGGTAGACATGTTACATGGATGATTTGCAGGTAGAAATGTTACATGGATGATTTTTAGGTAGACATGTTACATGGATGATTTGCAGGTAGACATGTTACATGGATGATTTGCAGGTAGACATGTTACATGGATGATTTGCAGGTAGTAATGTTACATGGATGATTTGCAGGTAGAAATGTTACATGGATGATTTGCAGGTAGACATGTTACATGAATGATTTGCAGGTAGACATGTTACATGGATGATTTGCAGGTAGACATGTTACATGGATGATTTGCAGGTAGACATGTTACATGGATGATTTGCAGGTAGACATGTTACATGGATGATTTGCAGGTAGAAACGTTACATGGATGATTTGCAGGTAGACATGTTACATGGATGATTTGCAGGTAGACATGTTACATGGATGATTGGCAGGTAGACATGTGACATGGATGATTTGCAGGTAGACATGTTACATGGATGATTTGCAGGTAGACATGTTACATGGATGATTTGCAGGTAGAAACGTTACATGGATGATTTGCAGGTAGACATGTGACATGGATGATTTGCAGGTAGACCTGTTACATGGAGGATTTGCAGGTAGAAATGTTACATGGATGATTTGCAGGTAGACATGTTTCATGGATGATTTGCAGGTAGACATGTTACATGGATGATTTGCAGGTAGACATGTTACATGGATGATTTGCAGGTAGACATGTTACATGGATGATTTGCAGGTAGACATGTTACATGGATGATTTGCAGGTAGACATGTTACATGGATGATTTGCAGGTAGAAATGTTACATGGATGATTGGCAGGTAGACATGTTACATGGATGATTTGCAGGTAGACATGTTACATGGATGATTGGCAGGTAGACATGTTACATGGATGATTGGCAGGTAGACATGTTACATGTATATCCTTTAAATGCATCCAGTGCTTCAATCTTTTAACTGCAGAGTATTTTCACACATGACTTTGTTTTGTGGCACCTTTACTGGACCTTAGAAGGTAGTGACTCTTGAAATGTAATGGTGTAGTCTGTGTAGCGTGAAATTATGTATTCTGATATTTAGTTTTCCGGTCTATGGATCGCTCTTAATCTCTTGTAGACAGATTCCGGACATAAACCCGAAGAATATGTGGCTTAGGATAACGAGCAGCAGTAGTTCCCGTGTGTTTTTCACTGATTATTTGGACGAACCAGGATTGGGCGGTGAGGACTTTGGCTGAGTGTTTCTCTTTGCGAGGGTGGAGACTTCTCAAATTGCAACTCCCAGTTTTAACACTCAGAATTAATCATGCAGCTGGCGAAATTACACATGCTTTTAGTTCTGAGTGAATCGATGATTAGAGTGCTCTAAGGAATGACTGCAATGCACACTTTGGTTTTAGTAAAAAAGTCACTGCCAAGAAATGCATATGTTAGCATTTCCAGACTAAAAAACGTTATTTCACTCAACATGACGGTACACATCACAACACCGTCACTGTTTTGGAATAACATTTTCAACATATTAATAAGCGTCCTCTGTGTTGTGTGCTTATTGTTTAACCATTGATATGTTCTAGGTCATTGTGAGACTTTAAGCAGTATCAGGTACTGCTAGAATGTCTTCCAATGGTATGTCCATCTTTTTGTAACAAAATACACTGTTCACTCAAAACATTTATAAAGTTTAAATAGCCCATAATTTAGATGAAACCACACCTACAGCATATTAATGAGGATCCGACCACTTTTTTTCAATTTCCGCCTAAAATGACATACCCAGATCTAACTGTCTGTAGCTCAGGCCCTGAAGCAAGGATATGCATATTCTTGGTACCATTTGAAAGGAAACACTTTGAAGTTTGTGTAAATGTGAAAGGAATGTAGAAGAATATAACACAATAGATCTGGTAAAAAATAATACAAAGAAAAAAACAACCGTTATTTTGTATTTTTTTTGTACCATCATCTTTGAAATGCAAGAGAAAGGCCATAATGTATTATTCCAACCCATGTGCAATATACATTTTGGCCATTAGATGGCAGCAGTGTATGTGCAAAGTTTTAGACTGATCCAATGAACCATTGCTTTTATGTTTAACATTTTGTGTCAAGACTGCCCAAATATGCCTTATTTGTTTATTACTAACATTTTTTGTTCGAAATTGAGCACTCTCCTCAAACAATAGCATGGTATTATTTTACTGTAATAGCTACTGTAAATTGGAAAGTGCAGTTAGATTAATTTAAGCTTTCTGCCAATATCAGATATGTCTATGTACTGGGAAATTGTCTTGTTACTTCCAACCTCATGCTAATTCTATTAGCCTACGCTAGCTCAACCGTCCCGTGGAAGGGACACCAATCCCGAAGAAGTTTTAAACATCTTATGAATTGTCTTTTGAATCTTTATTAACATTTTCAACCTCTCCATGACCCAGCCTGTAATACCTACATGTTTCAAGCAGACCACCGTTGTCCCTGTGCCCAAGAACACCAAGGTAACCTGTCTGGGAATCATATCTGTAGCCATTAAGTGCTTTGAAAAGCTTATCATGGCTCACATCCACACCATCATTCCAGACACCCTGGACCCACTCCAACTCACATCCAGCCCAAACAGATGACATAGGTGACATCATCTCTATTGCAAATCACACTGCCCTCTCAGACCTGGACAAGAGGAACTGCATCACTACATGACCAAAAGTATGTGCACACCTGCTTGTCGAACATCTTATTCCAAAATCTTGGGCATTAATATGCAGTTGGTGCCCCCATTGCTGTTATAACACCCTCCACTCTTCTGGGAAGGCTTTCCACTAGATGTAGGAACATTGCTGTTATAGCACCCTCCACTCTTCTGGGAAGGCTTTCCACTAGATGTCGGAACATTGCTGTTATAACAGCCTCCACTCTTCTGGGAAGGCTTTCCACTAGATGTTGGAACATTGCTGATAGGACTTGCTTCCATTCAGGTACAAGAGCATTAGTGAGGTCGGGCACTGCTGTTGGGCCATTAGGCCTGGCTCGCAGTCGACGTTCCAATTCATCCCAAAGGTGTTCGATGGTATTGAGTTCAGGGCTCTGTGCAGGCCATTCAAGTTCTTCAACACCGAACACAAACCATTTCTGTATGGATCTCGATTTCTGCACAGTGACATCGTCATGCTGAAACAGGAAAGGGCCTTCCCCAAACTTTTGTCACAAAGCTCAAATCATCTAGATTGTCATTGTATATTGTAGTATTAAGATTTCCCTTCACTAGAACAAAGGGACCTAGCTCGAACCATGAAAACAGTCCCAGACCGTTTGTACTCTACCAGACTTTACAGTTGGCACTATGCACTGAGGCAGGTAACGTTCTCATTGCATCCGCCAAACCCAGATTCGTCTGTCGGACTGCCAGATAGTGAACCGTGATTCATCACTCCAGAGAACGAGTTTCCACTGCTCCAGAGTCCAATGGCGGCGATCTTTACACCACTCCAGCCGATGCTTGGCATTACGTATCGTGATCTTAGGCTTGTGTGCGGCTGCTCAGCCATGGAAACACATTTCATGAAGCTCCTGATGAACAGTTCCTGTACTGACGTTGCTTCCAGAGGCAGTTTGGAGCACGGTAGTGAGTGTTGCAACCGAGGACAGATGATTTTTACGAGCTTCAGCACTCGGCGGTCCCATTCTGTGAGCTTGTGTGGCATATCACATATTTACAGATGGAATACTAGTGTGTTATTAAGGCACATGAAAGATCACATGTTCCAGAAGGCATTTCTACCAAAAAATGCATGTTGATAAAAAAATATATAATAATTACATTTAAATGCCTTTCCTGTGAAGTAGTGACGTGACCTACGCCTAGCTTCCTGAATCGGGTCACAAATGTGAACAATTTGTGTAAATAGTGTTTTGGAAATAAACTTCAAGTATTGAATGCTTGAAGTGGCACATCAGTCTAAGGCACTTTCACTTTTCAGTGAAAGAGGTGTCACTACAGTCCCTGGTTCGAATCCAGGCTGTATCACATCCGGGCCGTGATTGGGAGTCCCATACGATGGTGCACAATTGGCCCAGGTTTGGCCTGGGTAGATCGTCATTGTAAATATGAATTTGTTCTTAACTCACTTGCCTAGTTAAATAAAGGTAAAATAAAAAATACTAAGTGGTTTGGTTACTCTTTAAAGCTTGAAGGTAGATATAATGGTGCAGTTATAAGACATTGTAAGACCTGTTATAAACATCCATGTCTCCCTTATAATGTCTTAGAATCATATCCTCATGATGCAGACAAAATACCAGCCATTACACCTGCAGGCTGTAACTAAAGTGGTATTATTAGATGTACTAGAACAGGGACAATGTACAACAAATCATAAGACTAAGTACACTTTATAAATTATGTGTTGTACCAGATTTAGCCAACAGCTCATTTCCGTTCCAAGGTAAGGTAGCCATTTTGTGATCTACTGACATGTGTAGACTAGAGGGGGTCTCCAAAATCTTAATTACATCCTCTAAACTGTAAATTAGGTCTCAAAGCCATCCTGATCACTCAGCCATGAAAACCCCTGGACGCTAGCTCAGGGCCGACCTTGTATGTTCTGACACTCGCTGTTTAATTCTAGATTTAAGACCTAGTGGACTGAAGCCATATTTCAGGCCGTTGCTACTAGAGCAGGAATGGGTTGATGTTGGACATAGATTAACCTAAAAATGATTACCCAGATCAATATTTGGTCATGGGTAATACAGATAAATTCAGGACGTGGCCCTGGAGGGCGATTTCAGTTGGGCAAGCTGCCGAGAAGGTAATAACTCCAGCCTCTTTATGTTATAGGTGTCCAATACTGAGACTGCTGAGAATCCCTTCTCAGCTCTTCACCCTGTAGGGTGATCCCTTCCCTTTTCTAATAGCCCCTCTAATAACTCCCGACAGCCTTCACTTTACAAAGTACATTCTGTGGACAGGGAACTATTCCGAGGCATTTTTTGGCGGCCATTATGAGAGTCTGCTAAGATATCTGTTCTCCAAAACATTACAATGTTTGAGTGAGAACACTAACAGAGCAGAGAAAACATTTCGATATCTACACCAAAAAATAATGTGGTTACAGCGAAAAGATCATGTGACCATACCAAACACTTTGATGGTCAGTGTTACCAAACAGTTCCCTAAAAGCTCCTCCACGTCATTCCACTTAAGGATGTAGGATTTTAATTTTGAGCCAGTTTGCAACAGCAGGAATATAATCCTGCTGCGAGAGGAGATGTGAATTATTATGTGGATTATAATTAAGGATATTTTTGTAGGGGTTGATACATTTTTTGTAAGGGAAAAGCAAGTGTGAAGTGGAATTACAAACTTCAGAAGTGTTTTTAAAGCTTCAAATACTCTATAAGTTTTAAGTTTCCTGCATTGCAAATCCTATTACCAGCCTCGTATGGCCTGGTCCTATTACCAGCCTCTTATGGCCTGGTCCTATTACCAACATATTATGACCTGGTCCTATTACCAGCCTCTTATGGCCTGGTCCTATTACCAGCCTCTTATGGCTTGGTCCTATTACCAGCGTCTTATGTCCTGGTCCTATTACCATCCTCTTATGGACTGGTCCTATTACCAGCCTCTTATGGCCTGTTCCTATTACCAGGCTCTTATGGCCTGCTCCTATTACCAGCCTCTTATGGCCTGCTCCTATTACCAGCCTCTTATGGCCTGGTCATATTACCAGCCTCTTATGGCCTGGTCCTATTACCAGCCTCTTATGGCCTGGTCCTATTACCAGCCTATTATGGCCTGGTCCTATTACCAGCCTCTTATGGCCTGGTTCTATTACCAGCCTCTTATGGTCTGGTCCTATTACCAGCCTCTTATGGTCTGGTCCTATTACCAGCCTCTTATGGCCTGGTCCTATTACCAGCCTCTTATGGCCTGGTCCTATTACCAGCCTCTTATGGCCTGCTCCTATTACCAGCCTCTTATGGCCTGGTCCTATTACCAGCCTCGTATGGCCTGCTCCTATTACCAGGCTCTTATGGCCTGGTCCTATTACCAGGCTCTTATGGCCTGGTTCTATTACCAGCCTCTTATGGCCTGGTCCTATTACCAGCCTCTTATGGCCTGGTCCTATTACCAGCCTCTTATGGCCTGCTCCTATTACCAGGCTCTTATGTCCTGCTCCTATTACCAGCCTCTTATGACCTGGTCCTATTACCAGCCTCTTATGTACTGCTCCTATTACCAGCCTCTTATGGCCTGGTCCTATTACCAGCCTCTTATGACCTGGTCCTATTACTAGCTGTTTTATATCAGTGTCCATTCCATGTCACGTATTCCACACAACGGCAGGTATTTCTCCTATCACCAGGAACACATTGCTAAGGCTAGGGCACTGGGTTGTGGTTGATGATGTCATATTACATGGATTTTAACCTTTCTTTTAAACATTTTCCAGAAATGAGCGGCGGTTGTCTGAGAACGGTACTGAGAATGGTACTGAGAATGGTACTGAGAACGGTACTGAGAATGGTACTGAGAACGGTACTGAGAATGGTACTGAGAACGGTACTGAGAACGGTACTGAGAACGGTACTAGACCGTCTGACATTAAAAAGAAAAGGGGACAGTTTGTTAAAGGTCAAAAAGTCCAGGTCATGTGACATGATTAACCAAAAGACAGGTCCCTAGTTACGGCACAACCTGTGGTTACAGGAATACTAATGTCATCATGTCAAGTTCTTTTATACCAACGACTGCCGTATCGTGTCACCAAACAGCTCTCTGTGAGCTCGTAGTCGTCCATCTTGTCCACATAACACACACACACGCGTTGCTCCGTCGGTGTGACGGATGATGGATCTCCATGCCTTTTGAGAGGAGATTAACCCCTCGATCGATAGCATTGAGTGTGAGTTGTAGCCTACACTGTGTCCCAAATGGCAGCCTATCCCCTGTGTAGTCCGTAGGGGTCCTGGTCAAAAGTAGTGCACTATATAGGGAATAGGATGCCATTTGGGAGGTACCCTTCGATGTGTCTTGTACCTGTCCCTCTGTGGTACAACCACCCATTATGGAAGTCATCTATCCAGGCAGGTCCATCTCTCTACCACCCATTATGGAAGTCATCTATTCAGGCAGGTCCATCTCTCTACCACCCATTATGGAAGTCATCTATCCAGGCAGGTCCATCTCTCTACCACCCATTATGGAAGTCATCTATCCAGGCAGGTCCATCTCTCTACCACCCATTATGGAAGTCATCTATCCAGGCAGGTCCATCTCTCTACCACCCATTATGGAAGTCATCTATCCAGGCAGGTCCATCTCTCTACCACCCATTATGGAAGTCATCTATCCAGGCAGGTCCATCTCTCTACCACCCATTATGGAAGTCATCTATCCAGGCAGGTCCATCTCTCTACCACCCATTATGGAAGTCATCTATCCAGGCAGGTCCATCTCTCTACCACCCATTATGGAAGTCATCTATCCAGGCAGGTCCATCTCTCTACCACCCATTATGAAAGTCATCTATCCAGGCAGGTCCATCTCTCTACCACCCATTATGGAAGTCATTTATCCAGGCAGGTCCATCTCTCTACCACCCATTATGGAAGTCATCTATCCAGGCAGGTTCATCTCTCTACCACCCATTATGGAAGTCATCTATCCAGGCAGGTCCATCTCTCTACCACCCATTATGGAAGTCATTTATCCAGGCAGGTCCATCTCTCTACCACCCATTATGGAAGTCATCTATCCAGGCAGGTCCATCTCTCTACCACCCATTATGGAAGTCATCTATTCCGTCAGGTCCATCTCTTCATACACAATAACACTATGTATTTTACCGTGGGCAGAATTCTGCCTTGGCTTCTACCCTTCTACACCTACTACTAACATATAGACAATATCATGTAAATCAGTATACATTTGACCTTTGGCTGTACGGTAATCAAATGAATACATGAATATGCATGTATAATATGTGTAGTCATAAATGAATACATGAATATGCATGTGTAATATGTGTAGTCATAAATGAATACATGAATATGTATGTGTAATATGTGTAGTCATAAATGAATACATGCATATGCATGTGTACTATGTGTAATCATAAATGAATACATTAATATGCATGTGTAGTCATAAATGAAGACATGAATATGCATGTGTAATATGTGTAGTCATAAATGAATCCATGAATATCCATGTAAATATGTGTAGTCATAACATGCAATAAAAGCGTCCCATTTGCATGTAAGGTGTACATACATATATTGTGTATTTGGGTTGCTGTCATGTAATTGATATATATAATCAAAAACAGAGACATTTCTGTCCTACAAAGTCTTTGTTTTAATGATCCATTCTCTTCAGTATGTTTGGATTGTTTTATTCCTGACTGTTCACTGCTAAAGGATTCTCATCAAATACTACACCATCCTCCCCTCCGTTGAGCCACATTAACAGTTGGACCCACCTATCCTATCCCTGACAGTTATTAGAGTTAAACAAATGATCAGATCACCCAGGATTGGAATGATTGTGATTCCTCTATCCTCAAGGACCCAGTCGGGCTGCTGATTGGTTCATTTCCATTCTGAGAATTTAGGAAATGCAAATGAGTACTGTCTGTTCTGCAGCGGAATGTCTGTCTCTCACTGATTCTGAAGCGCCACTGTGTTAATTCACTCATCTCAGGTTCTCTCTGATTGCTGCATGTTGATAGTCGCTGCTTTCCTCTCTTCCTGCCGCCCCGTCATTACTGGGTATTCTGTATCTCGCTCTCTCTATCTGTCTGTCTCTATCTGTCTGTCTGTCTGTCTGTCTCTCTCTCTTTCTCTCTCTCTCTCTCTCTCTCTCTCTCTCTCTCTCTCTCTCGCTCTCTCTCGCTCTCTCTCTCTCTCTCTCTCTCTCTCTGTCTGTCTGTCTCTCTCTCTCTCTCTCTCTTTCTCTCTCTCTCTGTCTGTCTCTCTCACTCACTCTCTCTCTCTCTCTCTTTCTCTCTCTCTGACTCTCTGTCTCTCTCTCTGTCTCGCTCTCTTTCTCTCTACAGATGTAGGATCTTCATTTGATCACTCTATTGTAGTTGAGAATTTTCCTTTGCAGCAGGAATTGCAAACTTGTAGTGTATTTGAGTTTTAAAAAGGCTTATAAAGATTGTCATTTCCACTGTGACATTTGAGACTTGATTTGCCCAAAGGAAAAATGTATCAACTCCTACAAAAATGGCCATTTATTTTACTCCACATAATAATAAAAAATGTCCTGTTGCTGCAGGATTATTTTCCTGCTGTAGTAAACTGGCTCAAATTAAGATCCTACATCTGTATATCTCTAGCTCTCCAGGTGTTGAGCGTAAATTGGCGCTGGGTAATAATGAGAAGTGGTTAGAATTCCAAACATTTATTTCATAGAGTGCTCTGATGGTTGTTCAAGTACTATGAATGATAAAAAAGTAATACATCAACAAGCTCTGACGACCCAATTAAGGGAGGCTGTCTGTCAAACTAATGTTCACTTCACTCTACTCACTCTCTAAACTGGATGAGCCATCAGCACTCTAGCAAAGAGAGATATGGGCTGAAAAAGAGGGGTGAGAGAGAGAGGAAAGAGAAATAGAGAGAGAGAAATGTGTCTGACAAGCTCTAATTGGCTATATATGCGATTTCATTCAAACTATAATATTATTGAGAAAATCATGTTTTACATTTTAAAGGGCAAAAACAATTAGAATGTTGACAGACTGAGAATATACTTACCGCTACAGGCCTGGTTTCAAGTAGCATTCCTTTTCATAATGCTACATACCAGGTTTCAAATAGCATACCTTTTCATAATGCTACATACCATGGTTCAAATAGCATACCTTTTCATAATGCTACATACCAGGGTTCAAATAGCATACATTTTCCTAATGTTACATACCAGGTTTCAAAAAGCATACCTTTTCACAATGCTACATACCAGGGTACAAATAGCAAACCTTTTCATAATGCTACATACCAGGTTTCAAAAAGCATACCTTTTCATAATGCTAAATATCAGGGTTCAAATAGCATACCTTTTCATAATGCTACATACCAGGGTACAAATAGCATACCTTTTCATAATGCTACATACCAGGGTTCAAATAGCATACCTTTTCATAATGCTACATACCAGGGTACAAATAGCATACATTTTCATAATGCTACATACCAGGGTTCAAATAGCATACCTTTTCATAATGCTACATACCAGGGATCAAATATAATTTGCATAATGCTACATACCAGGGTACAAATAGCATACCTTTTCATAATGCTACATACCAGGGTTCAAATATAATTTTCATAATGCTACATACCAGGGTTCAAATAGCAAACCTTTTCATAATACTACATACCAGGGTACAAATAGCAAACCTTTTCATAATGCCAGGGTTCAAATGGCATACCTTTTCATAATGCTACATACCATGGTTCAAATAGCATACCTTTTCATAATGCTACATACCATGATTCAAATAGCATACCTTTTCATAATGCTACATACCAGGGTTCAAATAGCATACGTTTTCATAATGCTACATACCAGGGTTCAAATAGCATACCATTTCATAATGCTACATACCAGGGTTCAAATAGCATACCTTTTCAAATGCTACATACCAGGGATCAAATATAATTTTCATAATGCTACATACCAGGGTTCAAATAGCATACCTTTTCATAATGCTACATACCAGGGTTCAAATATAATTTTCATAATGCTACATACCAGGGTGAAAAATAGCAAACCTTTTCATAATGCTACATACCAGGGTACAAATAGCAAACCTTTTCATAATGCTACATACCAGGTTTCAAATAGCAAACATTTTCATAATGCTACATACCAGGGTTCAAATATAATTTTCATAATGCTACATACCAGGGTTCAAATAGCATACCATTTCATAATGCTACATACCAGGGTTCAAATACCATACCTTTTCATAATGCTACGTACCAGGGATCAAGTAGCATACCTTTTCATAATGCTACATACCAGGGTTCAAATAGCATACCTTTTCATAATGCTACATACCAGGGTTCAAATATAATTTTCATAATGCTACATACCAGGGTTCAAATAGCATACCTTTTCATAATGCTACATACCAGGGTATAAATAGTAAACCTTTTCATAATGCTACATACCAGGTTTCAAATAGCATACCATTTCATAATGCTACATACCAGGTTTCAAATAGCATACCATTTCATAATGCTACATACCAGGGTTCAAATAGCATACCTTTTGATAATGCTACATACCAGGGTTCAAATATAATTTTCATAATGCTACATACCAGGGTTCAAATAGCATACCTTTTGATAATGCTACATACCAGGGTTCAAATGTAATTTTCATAATGCTACATACCAGGGTTCAAATAGCATACATTTTCATAATGATACAGCTATGGGTTCAAATAGGATACCTTTTCTTTTAAATACTTTCAGCATTCCGTTGACCCAGCTGGAGACCAAGATGGACAGAGTTTGTAGTTTCCCTTTTGGGACCCTTCCACTTGTTCCACTACACCAGGCCAAGCTCATTCAGGCTCAGCTGAAATATTTTAAATGAAAACAAGCACTATTTGAACCCAGGTATGTCTTTTGAACCTTTGATAAACACAGTCTTGTCTGTCTTGTCAGAGAGGTGACCGACCGGTTCAATTGGGCTCAGATGAGTTCTGTGTCTGTGTTTTCAGAGTGGTGACTGACCAATTCAGTTGGTCTCAAATTAGTTCTCTCTCCATGTTTTCAGAGCAGTGACCGACCAGTTCAATTGGGGTCAGATTAGCTCTCTCTCTCTCTCTCTCTCTCTCTCTCTCTCTCTCTCTCTCTCTCTCTCTCTCTCTGTCTCTGTCTCTGTCTCTGTCTCTGTCTCTGTCTCTCTCTCTGTCTCTCTCTCTGTCTCTCTCTCTCTGTCTGGGTACTGACCTTGTGTTTTGCTGTGTCATTAAACGCAGAGCCTCGGTAATGGAAAATACCAAGTTGTTTACAAAGATGTCGACCATTGATATGACAAACACACACTGGCTGAGTTGAACAGTAACGTTTTGTCCTTGCCATAAAACAGACACCACCAATATTGTTCTTTCTCTCTCCAACTCTCTCTCTGTCTTTCTCTCTGTTTCCTCTCTCTCGTTCATAGGAAACTTAAAATTGCATTGCCAAAGCAAGTGAAATAGATAAAAAAAACAAAGTGAAATAAACAATAAAAAATAAACAGTAAAAATTACACTCAAAAGTATAAAAGGAATAGACACATTTCAAACGTCATATTATGGCTACGTACAGTGTAATAAAGATGTGCAAATAGTTAAAGTTAAAGTGCCACACTGTGGCATTTTCACTGCAAACAAATTGGATTTGTTTTGGACTCCTTTGTGGGTCTGTGTAATCTGAGGGAAATGTGTATCTCTAATATGGTCATTCATTTGGCAGGAGGTTAGGAAGTGCAGCTCAGTTTCCACCTCATTTTGTGGGCAGTGTTGCACATAGTCTGCCTTCTCTTGAGAGCCAGGTCTGCCTTTGGATGTCTTTCTCAATCAATAGCAAGGCTATGCTCACTGAGTCTGTACATAGTCAAAGGCAGACCACTTCCTTTTTAGGTGGTTGTAGAATTTGTCGTTTCTATTCTGGATTTTGATAATTAACGGGTATCGGCTTAATTTTGCTCTGCATGCATTATTTGGTGCTTTACGTTGTACACCAATGATGTTTTTGCAGAAATCTGCATGCAGAGTCTCAATTTGGTGTTTGTCCCATATTGTGAATTCTTCGTTGCAAAGAATTCACAATATGGTTTCCATAACTGATTCAAGTATTTTTAGCCAGCGTAGAAGGCCCTTCTTGCCTTATCTCTCAGATCATTTACAACTTTGTGGAAGTTACCTGTGGTGCTGATGTTTAGGCCAAGATAGGTATAGTGTCTTGTGTGGTCTAGGGCAACGGTGTCTAGATGGAATTTGTAATTGTGGTCCTGGCAACTGGACCTTTTTTGGAACCCCAATATTTTTCTTACTGAGATTTACTGTCAGGGCCCAGGTTTGACAGAATCTGTGCAGAATCTAGGTGTTTCTGTAAGTCCTCCTTGGTTGGGGACAGAAGCACCAGATCATCAGCAAACAGTAGACATTTTACTTCAGATTCTAGTAGGGTGAGGCCGGGGGCTGTAGACTGTTCTAGTGTCCTCAAGCTGCATCCCTGTCTCACCCCACAGCCCTTTCTCACCCCACGGCCCTGTCTCACCCCACAGCCCTGTCTCACCCCACGGCCCTGTCTCACCCCACAGCCCTGTCTCACCTCACGGCCCTGTCTCACCCCACGGCCCTGTCTCACCCCACGGCCCTGTCTCACCCCACGGCCCTGTCTCACCCCACGGCCCTGTCTCACCCCACGGCCCTGTCTCACCCCACGGCCCTGTCTCACCCCACGGCCCTGTCTCACCCCACGGCCCTGTCTCACCCCACGGCCCTGTCTCACCCCACGGCCCTGTCTCACCTCACGGCCCTGTCTCACCCCACGGCTGTTGTTTGTCAATTATGGTGAGCAGGGTGAATTTGGGTCATTTGGTAAAAATCCAATTTGACATTTGCTCAGTACATTGTTTTCATTGAGGAAATGTACACGTCTGCTGTTAATGATAATGCAGAGGATTTTCCCAAGGTTGCTGTTGACGCATATCCCATGGTAGTTATTGGGGTCAAATTTTTCTCCGCTTTTGTGAATTGGGGTGATCAGTCCTTGGTTCCAAATATTGGGGAAGATGCCAGAGCTAAGGATGATGTTAAAGAGTTTAAGTTTAGCCAATTGGAATTTGGTGTCTGTATATTTTATCATTTCATTTAGGATGCCATCAACACCACAGGCCTTTTTGGGTTGGAGGCTTTGTATTTGGAAAATCCTGTGGGTTCTGGTCTTTAATAGCTGATTCTAAGATTTGTAAATGATCATGTATCTGTTTTTGCTGTTTGTTCTTTGTTAAAGAGCCAAAAAGATTGGAGAAGTGGTTTAGCCCATACATCTCCGTTTGGAAAGATGATTCTTCATGTTGTTGTTTGTTTAGTTCAAATTTCCCAGAAAGGGGTTAGAGTCTATGGGTTCTTCAATTACATTGAGCTGATTTCTGACGTGCTGTTCCTTCTTTTTCCGTAGTGTATTTCTGTATTGTTTTGGTGAATCACCATAGTGAAGGCGTAGACTCAGGTTTTCTGGGTCTCTAGGTTTTTGGTTGGATAGGTTTCTACATTTCTTTCTTAGGGTTTTTGCATTCTTCATCAAACCATTTGTCATTGTTTTTAGATTTGATTGGGAAGCTGAAAGGTCAAATATACTGTTTAGGTTTTCTACTGCCAAGTTTACACCTTCACTATTACAGTGAAATGTTTTCTCCAGGAAGTTGTCTAAAAGGGATTGAATTGTTTTTTGTGGGTTTCCACTTTCCTTCCGTCTATAGCATTTCTTAATATTGTGTAGTCCCTTTGGCTTCATGCTTCATGATTTAGTATTGCTCTGTTCAAGTACTGTATACTCTGATTTTGTTGTGATCTGATAGGTGCATCAGTGGACTGACTGTGAACGCTCTGAGAGACTGGGTTGAGGTCTCGCTCTCTCGCCCTCTCTCATTTGCTCGCACTCTCTCTGTCTCTGTCTCTGTCTCTGTCTCTGTCTCTGTCTCGCTCTCCCTCTCTCTCACTCTCTCGTGCTCTCTCGCTCTCTCTCTCGCTCTCTCTCACTCTCTCTCTCTACCAAAGGAACCACTTTGCCATCTAGCATTCTGGTCATTTAAAAAAATAATAATGCCTCACCTATTTGTCTGCTGTTGGTGTTTTGTATTGCATTAATGTGTTGCTAATAAAGCAGAGGGTCACGGTATGTGTCGTCATTCAGAGGAAAGGAATACTCATCTGCTGTACATCTACAGATGAATACAGTGAAGGCTACATGTTTTCTTATCAAATTAGGCGCACTTGAGGAGTGAAATGTCGAACCAATGCGCAGCGTGGTATGTGTCCATAATATATTTTAATGAGACAAACGAACACAGAAACAAAACAATAAACGATACGAGAAATACAAACCGAAACAGTTCCGTGTGGGACAAACACTGACACGGAAAATAACCACCCACGAAACCCAGGTGGAAAAAGCTACCTGAGTATGATTCTCAATCAGAGACAACTAACAACACCTGGCTCTGATTGAGAATCATACCAGGCCAAACGAAAAACCAACATAGAAAAATGAACATAGATAACCCACCCAACTCACGCCCTGACCATACTAAAACAAAGAAATAACACAATAACTAAGGTCAGAACGTGCCATTATGCTACGCATGGTACGAATAAAGGCATGGATTACTACATGCACAAAGGTGAGACAGTGGTTTTATATGTGATAGTTGGCTCTAAAGAAATATCTGGAGGGATGAATTATAATTGTCTTTCTTTATCAATTTATTCAAGATTCCTTTTTTTTGTTGTTGCCGTATATACGGGATAGACATGGTACACATCGTCCAACAAAATGCTTACTTGCAGGTTCCCTCTGCACAATGCAACAATAACAACTAATAAAAGATAAGAATACGAACATAAAATAAATGGTTCAGTAGAATAGAATCGACATTTTAGTGTAACCGATGTGAAATGGCTAGCTAGTTAGCGGTGGTGCGCGCTAATAGCATTTCAATCGGTGACGTCACTCGCTTTGAGACCTTGAAGTAGTGGTTCCCCTTGCTCTGCAAGGGCTGCGGCTTTTGTGGCGCGATGGGTAACGATGCTTCGTGGGTGACTGTTGTTGATGTGTACAGAGGGTCCCTGGTTCGCGAGGGGACGGACTAAATTTTAAACTGTTACATTAGCATCAGTATAATACAGGAAGGCACAATTTATAGTCCAGTATTTACACATGTTTTGGGGAAGGGGGGGGGGGGGCAGTATAAACTGAGCAGTATAACAAGTCTGGTAGCAGCAGGTGTGTTTGTGTGTGTGTGTGTGCGTGTGTGCGTGTGTGTGTCTGTGTGTGTATGTAGCATGAATGTACGTGTGTGTGAGTATGTCTGTGTGGGTGATTGAGTGCATGTGTACTAAGATGCAGAGAATTAGAGCAGGTGGTCAGTCCAGTTCAAGTGCTCTACAGGCTGATGGTTTGTAGATAGAAACTGTCTTTTCAGCCTGTTGGTATCAGACCTCATGCTCCAAAACCGTACTAAGATGCAGAGAATCAGAGCAGGTGGTCAGTCCAGTTCAAGTGTTCAGCAGTCTGATAGCTTGTAGATACCAACAGGCTCAGAGACAGTTTCTATCAGACCTCGTCTGCCCGACAGTAAAGGAGAGAACTGCTCGTGGGGTCATTGATGATGCTGCAGGCCTTCCTCAAGCACCGTTTCGAGTAGATGATTTGGAGCACGGTTCCAGTGATGTACTGGGCCGTCTTCACCACCCGCTGGAGTGCCTTGCCGGGCCGTGATTCAACCAGTCAGGACGCTCTCGATGGTGCCGTAGTATTTGGAGAGGACCCGGTGCGGCAAGCTGAATTTCTTCAGTCGCCTCAGGAAGTAAAGATGCTGTTACGCCCTCTTTGATGAGAGTGGCGGGGTTGTTGGTCGGTGATGTTGACGTCAAGAAACTTCAAACTGCTGACTCTACTACAGTCCCATTGATGTGAATCAGGACATGTTCCCTCCTCTGCTTCCTGAAGTCAACAATCAACTCCTTTGTTTTGATCACGTTAAGGGGGGTGGGGGGGGTGGGGGGGTTGTTGTCATGACACCACAATGCCAGTACACTTACCTCCTCCCTATAAGCTGACTCGTTGTTGTTGGTTATCAGGCCTACAACTGGGGTGTCATCAGCAAACGTAATGATGGTGTTGGAGTCGTGCCTGGCCGTGCAGTCATGAGTGAATAGCGAGTACAGGATGAGGCTGAGGGGCCCCCGTGTTGAGGATTAGCTTGGCGGTTGTGTTGTTGCCTACCCGTACCACCTGGGGGCGGCCCGTCAGGAAGTCCAGTATCCAGTTGCGGAGGGAGGTGTTTAGTCCCAGGGTCCTTAGCTCAGTGATGAGCTTTGAGGGCACTATGTTGTTGAACACTGAACTGTAGGTAATGAACAGCATTCTCACATAGATGTTCCTTTTGTCCAGATGGGAAAGGGCAGTGTGGAGTGCAATAGAGATTGCATCATCTGTGGATCTTTTGGGACGGTATGGAAATTGAAGTGGGTCTAGGGTTTCTGGGATAATGGTGTTGATGTGACCCATGACCATCCTTTCAAAGCATTTCATGGCTACAGACGTGAGTGCTATGGGTCTGTAGTCATTTAGGCAGGTTAACTTAGTGTTCTTGGGCACAGGGACTATGGTGGTCTGCTTGAAACATGCTGGTATTACAGACTCAGACAAGGAGAGGTTGACAATGTCAGTGAAGACACTTGCCAGTTGGTCAGCGTATGCTCAGAGTACACGTCCTGGTAATACGTCTGGCCCTGCGGCCTTGTGAATGTCAACCTGTTTAAAGGTCTTACTCACGTCGGCTACGGAGAGCGTGATCACACAGTCTTTGGAACAGTTGATGCTCTCATGCATGTTTCAGTGTTATTTGCCTCGAATCGAGCAAATAAGTTATTTAGCTCATCTGGTAGGTCCGTGTCACTGGGCAGCTCTCGGCTATGCTTCCCTTCGTAGTCTGTAATAGTTTGCCAGCCCTGCCACATGCGACGAGCGTCAGTGCCGGTGTAGTACGTTTCGATCTTAGTCCTGTATTGATGCTTTGCCTGTTTGATGGTTCGTCTGAGGGCATAGCGTTATTTCTTATAAGCTTCCGGGTTAGAGTCGCGCTTCTTGAAAGCGGCAGCTTTTAGCTCAGTGCGAATGTTGCCTGTAATCCGTGGGTTCTGGGTGAGTATGTACGTAAAGTCACCTTGTGGATGACGTCCTCAATGAACTTACTGAGAAAGCCAGTGACTGATGTGGTGTACTCCTCAATGCCATCGGAGGAATCCCGGAACGTGTTCCAGTCTGTGATAGAAAAACAGTCCTGTCGTTTAGCATCTGCTTCATCTGATCACTTTTTTATTGACCGAGTCACTGGTGCTTCGGTGCTTAAATTTGAGCTTGTAAGCTCAAATCAGGAGGATAGAATTGTGGTCAGATTTGCCAAATGGAGGGCGAGGAAGAGCTTTGTACACATGTATGTGTGTGAAGTAAAGGTGGTCTAGATTTCTCCCCCCCGCTGGTTGCACATTTAACATGCTGATAGAAATGAGGTAAAACTGTTTATGTTTCCCTGCATTAAAGTGTCCGGCCACTAGGATTGCCGCCTATGGATTAGCGTTTTTCTGTTTGCTTATGGCGGCATACAGCTCATTGAGCGCGGTAGTAGTGCCAGCATCGGTCTGTGGTGGTATGTAGACATCTACAAAAAATACAGATGAAAACTCTCTCGTTAGATAGTGTGGTCTACAGCTTATCATGAGATACTCTACCACAGACAAACAAAACCTTGACACTTCCTTAGATATCGTGCACCAGCTGTTGTTCACATCAATGCATAGGCCCCCGCCCCGTGGCTTACTAGAGGCTGCTGTTCTGTCCTGCCGATTGAGTTTATAAACCACCAGCTGTATGTTCATACCCAAGAAGACTTGAGGCTGTAATTGTTGCCAAAAGGTGAAGGGTCTGAATACTTATAAAAATGTAATATTTCAGTTCATTATTTTTTATACATTTCCAAAAAATAAGCTGTTTTTGCTTTGTCATTATGGGGTATTGTGTGAAGATTGATGAGAAAAAAAATGATTTCATGCATTTTAGAATAAGGCTGTAATGTAACACAACGTGGAAAATGTCAAGGGGTCTGAATACTTTCCGAAGGCATTGTAGGTGTTCCTCTTGTTCAGATGTGTTACTGCCGTGTGAACAGCTATAGAAATATCACCTTCCGTGGAGCTGTTGGAACGGTAGGCAAAGTGGAGTGGGTCCAGTGTGCCTGGTATACTGGCCTTGATGTGGGCAAAGCCTCTGGAATCACTTCATGATGACTGAGGTGAGTGCGACGGGGAGATAGTTAGTTATTTGGCCATGTCACCTTGTTTTTCTTGGGCACTGGGACGATGGTGGTCTCTTTTAAAGCAGGTGTGGACTACAGCCTGGGAGAGGGACAGGTAGAAGATGTCTGAGAAGATGGCCGCCATCTGGTCAGCACACACATCTGGGCTGGCGGCTTTGTGGGTATTCACTCTTTTGGGGAGAGTGAAAGCACCTGGTCATCCGGAGCAGCAAGAGTCCTCCTGGATGACTTCGTATTGTCTGCCTCGTAGCAAACATAAAATGAGTTAAACTCATAGACTGTGATAAACTCAATCTCTGAATGTGCGGGGACATCCTCTCCGGACAAATTTAATTGGTCGGCTAACAATAGGTGATAGATCAATTCCGTCATATCAGTTCAATCCAAGTGGTCAGGGGAGCGTAGGTTTGTGTCTTAACTCAGAGACATCTGTGAGGCTCTAAACAGATGTTCTGGTTATGGTCTCTGTTTCTCTGCAGGCAATAAAGTGGACCAGATATATACAAAACCTAGGTCAGACAGATTACACAGCAATGCACCAAGGTCACACCAAGATCAGACAGATTACACACCAATCGGATTCTAATAGTGGACTTCTCTTCTGATGCAGTAGTTCTATGTCCATCGTGTAATTTAGATTATTTACCTTTTTTAGAAGGCTTGAGTCCACTTTAGATTGTGAGACGAACAATGCAATCATACATATAGTAATGAGTAATAATATAATAATCACATAATGATCATACACAAATAAAACATGAATAAACTAGTAATAAGGTAAAATAAAATGTTCTCCTTGATCTGTATAATCACTATCTATACTTTGTGCCACAAAATGTCCAGTTACGTTTCATATCCTACTGTATAATGTTTTCGGTCGATTGCTGGTTGCATGCAACCCTCACAACATGAGGGTTCCTTCCCCGGGAATACTCTTAGTCATGACAACACCGACGGAATGCTGTGCGTGTGCCTCGCATGTAGGCCGGGACAGAACATGCTGTGGAACTTCAAATATGCTGCAGGCACCAGAAGTATTTTAACCATGCAGCATCACAGCAATATAATATACTGCCTTGCTTTTGATCTCTCCAGGCCACCATAGGTTATAGCTGTTTTGCTATCCAGTGTAGACCTACTTCATTTTATTACTGTTCTGGATGTGAGGCTCCATGCTCTTGAAAGTGCTGTTCCTGGTTAGAGGGTGATATAACTCTGCATGCCCTCAATTTTAAAAGTGTGTCGAATAAATGGTGTGGGGATAGTTAGCATGCTGCTGTCAACGGGAGGCTGTGAATACATGATGTTGTACATGTTTGAGGTGTCTGAGGAAGTCTCCGGCTTCAGCAGGTGTCTGTTCAATGCTTTTGGGTGATCTCTGTTACTCCGAGAAAGAATAAGGATCTCATTTTAACTCAACACACCGATGGAATTTTGCACATTTTGAGCAGTGACATGTGTCTTTACCCCAGAAGCTGATAATATTGCAGTCCATAACATACATCAACCCCTAGTTAAATAAAGATTAAATAATAATACAGGTAAAAGAAGCGGTTTTGAGAGCCATGTTTGTGTGAGGATTAACTTTGTCTTAGCCCTTTCTGTGAGCCATGTTTGTGTGAGGATTAACTTTGTCTTAGCCCTCTCTGTGAGCCATGTTTGTGTGAGGATTAACTTTGTCTTAGCCCTCTCTGTGAGCCATGTTTGTGTGAGGATGAACTTTGTCTTAGCCCTTTCTGTGAGCCATGTTTGTGTGATGAGTAACTTTGTCTTAGCCCTTTCTGTGAGCCATGTTTGTGTGAGGATTAACTTTGTCTTAGCCCTTTCTGTGAGCCATGTTTGTGTGAGGATTAACTTTGTCTTAGCCCTTTCTGTGAGCCATGTTTGTGTGATGATTGACTTTGTCTTAGCCCTTTCTGTGAGCCATGTTTGTGTGAGGATTAACTTTGTCTTAGCCCTTTCTGTGAGCCATGTTTGTGTGAGGATTAACTTTGTCTTAGCCCTTTCTGTGAGCCATGTTTGTGTGATGATTAACTTTGTCTTAGCCCTTTCTGTGAGCCATGTTTGTGTGATGATTAACTTTGCCTTAGCCCTTTCTGTGAGCCATGTTTGTGTGAGGATTAACTTTATCTTAGCCCTTTCTGTGAGCCATGTTTGTGTTATGAGTAACTTTGTCTTAGCCCTTTCTATTTTTGTATTTTTTATTTAACATGCATTTAGCTAGACATGTGTTTCTTACAGTAAGAACCATGCTACCAAACAGAGATGTGTTAACTCCCAACTTTAACGTTGTGGTTTGTGACAGGAATATGGACTCAGTGAAATATATTCTGCCACTTTCTATCCCTGTTCAACATACAGTGCATTCTGAAAGTATTCAGACCCTTTGACTTTTTCCACATTTTGTTACAATACAGCCCTATTCTAAAATGGATTAAATAAAACATTTTCGTAAGCATTCTGCACACAATACCCCATAATGACAAAGTGAAAACAGGATTTTATAAATATTTGCATATTTATAAAAACCAAAAAACAGAACACCTTATTTACATAAATATTCAAATGCTTTGCTGTGAAATTGAGCTCAGGTGCATCCTGTTTCCATTGATCATCCTTGAGCTGTTTCTACAACTCTGTTGGAGTCCACCTGTGGTAAATTAAATTGATTGGACATGATTTGGAAAGGCACACAGCTGTCTATATAATGTCACACAGTTGACAGTGCATGTCAGAGCAAAAACAAAACCATGAGGTTGAAGGAATTGTCCATAGAGCTCCGAGATAGGATTGTGTCGAGGCACAGATCTTGGGAAGGGTACCAATTTTTTGCGGGGGCAGTATTGACGAAAGTGGCCTCAATCATTTTAAATGGAATAAGTTTGGAACCACCAAGACTCTTCCTAGAGCCGGCCACCCGGACAAACTGAACAATCGGGGGATTAAGGCCTTGGTCAGGGAGGTGACCAAGAACCCGATGGTCACACTGACAGAGCTCTAGAGTTCCGCTGTGGAGATGGG
Source organism: Salvelinus fontinalis (assembly GCF_029448725.1). NCBI lineage: Eukaryota > Metazoa > Chordata > Actinopteri > Salmoniformes > Salmonidae > Salvelinus > Salvelinus fontinalis. Next base: position 55,922,875 of record NC_074682.1, on the reverse strand, counting down.
AGAACCTTCCAGAAGGACAACCATTTCTGCAGCACTCCACCAATCAGGCCTTTATGGTAGAGTGGCCAGACGTAAGCCACTCCTCAGTAAAAGGCACATGACACATGACAGCCTGCCAAAAGGACCTGGGAGACAAGTCAGGATCGAGATAAAGATGAATGGAGCGAATTTCAGAGAGATCCTTGATGAAAACCTGCTCCAGAGTGCTCAGGACCTCAGACTGGGGGCGAAGGTTCACCTTCCAACAGGACAATTACCATAAGCACACAGCCAAGACAATGCAGGAGTGGCTTCCGGACAAGTCTCTGAATATCCTTGAGTGGCCCAGCCAAATAGCTGTGTAGCGACACTCCCCATCCAACCTGACAGCGCTTGAGAGAATCTGCAGAGAACATTGGGAGAAACTGCCCAAATACAGGTGTGCCAAGCTTATAGCGTCATACCCAAGAAGACTCAAGGCTGTAATTGCTGCCAAAGGTGCTTCAACAAGGTACTGAGTAAAGAGTCTAAACAGTTATGTAAATGTGATATTTCAGTTTTTTATTTTTGATACATTTTCAAAAATGTCAAAGAAGCTGTTTTTGCTTTGCCATTATGGGCTATTGTGTGTAGATGTGATGAGGAGAATAAAAACAATTTCATCATTTTTAGAATAAGGCTGTAACGTAGCAGAATGAGGAAAAAGTCAAGGGGTCTGAATATTTGCCGAATGCATTGAATAACTGTGTGCAAAAGCCTTCCCACTGGACACACAGTGGTTGAATCAACACTGATGTATAGCCCGCCTTTATTTATTTTCAACATGTCTATGTGCCATTTTTCATATTGTACAGCATTGTAAAGTTCAAATCAATGTGTATGGGGATGTTTGGTAATTGGCTGGCTGTGGTTTGAGGAAGATTTTTTTTTCGGGAGGGGGCAGTCTGGCCATTATAACTGCACCAGAGGTGGTCCTTACGTAATTTGCTTCACAAACTGGAAGTTCATAGGTTATATGTTTATTTGACATTTTATAGATTTTATTGCATTTTTACAGATTTTATTTAGTTTTTACAGATGTAATGTTTGTAGTTTTTAGTAGGTAACGTTCTTGTTCAAGGTGATTGTCCCAATTTGAGGGACCTCACCTGAAGCTCATTACTTTTCATTTCAGGTGGGATCTGCATCGCTCAGTCCTTGAAGATCCCTCACAATCACAAGCAGGAGAACTTCGACAAGATCGTCAAGTTGCTTCTGGACACCCGTTACGCTCGGGCAGTCGTCCTTTTCACCTCAGACGAGGACATACGGTATGTGTCTACTAGTTATTATCCCCTTGAGCTAAAGCCTAGGTAATTTTCCCCTTGAGCTAAAGCCTAGGTATTTATCCCCTTGAGCTAAAGCCTAGGTATTTATCCCCTTGAGCTAAAGCCTAGGTATTTTTCCCCTTGAGCTAAAGCCTATGTATTTATCCCCTTGAGCTAAAGCCTATGTATTTAGCCCCTTGAGCTAAAGCCTAGGTATTTATCCCCTTGAGCTAATGCCTAGGTATTTATCCCCTTGAGCTAATGCCTAGGTATTTATCCCCTTGAGCTAATGCCTAGGTATTTATCCCCTTGAGCTAAAGCCTAGGTATTTAACCCCTTGAGCTAAAGCCTAGGTATTTATCTCCTTGAGCTAAAGCCTAGGTATTTACCCCCTTGAGCTAAAGCCTAGGTATTTACCCCCTTGAGCTAATGCCTAGGTATTTATCCCCTTGAGCTAATGCCTAGGTATTTATCCCCTTGAGCTAATGCCTAGGTATTTACCCCCTTGAGCTAAAGCCTAGGTATTGGCTGTGCGCTAGCGCTCTAACCAAGATTTCAAATATTATCTGTACCAATGAAGGGCTGCTCAGTACCTTGGGAATTAAAACTGAAAAGCTAAAAGACAGTTCAGGAGTTCGGCAACTGAATTTCACTTCAATAAGGTTTAATTTAATACTGATGCATTTCGGAGCAGGCGCCATTGTCACAGCACTATGCATCTCCTGTTCATTATCTCAACAAGCATATTGTGTGACAACAAGTTTAATGATTTATCCCTGTGTTTGCGGAAAGGAAGACTCCACACAAAATGTTCTGTTGGTTTATTGAAACAAAGTATTGAACCTTTAGGTCTTCATCAAAGGGTGTTGGAGTGTTGTTTCAAGGAACCACATGGGGAGGATAAATGATTGAACTCAGTCTGTGGAATTCTCTTTCTGATGAGCATTCGTCTAGCAGCTGAAACCGCTTCAGACCACCTTATTGGTCAATTTCACACAAGGTCCAACCCGAAATTGTATAGCATTATACATAGTGTAGTATTAAATTATAGCATTATAGTAAAGGTTTGTACATAGTATTACATTATAGCTTTATATTATAACATTATATTACATCATTGTACATAGGATAGCATTATAGTATACCAGTATATTATATAATTATATTGTAGCATTATAGTATATTAAGGCATTATACAGAGAATAGCGTTAACAGACAGCATTAAAGTATAGCATCATAGTATAGCATTATAGTATAGCCTTACATTATAGTACAGCATTATGGTATTGCATTATAGTATAACATTATAGTACAGCATTATATTATAGCATTATATTACAGTATAGCAGTACATTATAGTACAGCATTATAGTATAGCATTACATTATAGTATAGCAGTACATTATAGTACAGCATTATAGTATAGCATTACATTATAGTATTGCATTATAGTATAACATTATAGTACAGCATTATATTATAGTATAGCAGTATATTATAGTATAGCATTATCATGTAGTATAGTACTATATCATAGCATTATATTATATCGTTACATTATTGCATTATAGTATATCTTTATATTAAAGCATAGCACTATAGTATAGCATTATAGTATAGCAGTATAGTATATCAGTATAATATAGCAGTATAGTATAGCATTATAGTATACTGTTTATGGTATAGTATTATATTATTGTAACGGCGTATTATAATATAACAGTATAACATAGCATTATATTTTAGCATTATAGTATAGCATTATATTATAGTATAGAATTATAGTATACTGTTTATGGTATAGTATTATATTATTGTAACGGCGTATTATAATATAACAGTATAACAAAGCATTATATTTTAGCATTATATTATAGTATAGAATTATAGTATACTGTTTATGGTATAGTATTATATTATTGTAACGGCGTATTATAATATAACAGTATAACATAGCATTATATTTTAGCATTATAGTATAGCATTATATTATAGTATAGAATTATAGTATACTGTTTATGGTATAGTATTATATTATTGTAACGGCGTATTATAATATAACAGTATAACATAGCATTATATTTTAGCATTATAGTATAGCATTATATTATAGTATAGCATTATAGTATACTGTTTATGGTATAGTATTATATTATTGTAACGGCGTATTATAATATAACAGTATAACATAGCATTATATTTTAGCATTATAGTATAGCATTATATTATAGTATAGAATTATAGTATACTGTTTATGGTATAGTATTATATTATTGTAACGGCGTATTATAATATAACAGTATAACATAGCATTATATTTTAGCATTATAGTATAGCATTATATTATAGTATAGAATTATAGTATACTGTTTATGGTATAGTATTATAATATTGTAACGGCGTATTATAATATAACAGTATAACATAGCATTATATTTTAGCATTATAGTATAGCATTATATTATAGTATAGAATTATAGTATACTGTTTATGGTATAGTATTATAATATTGTAACGGCGTATTATAATATAACAGTATAACATAGCATTATATTTTAGCATTATAGTATAGCATTATATTATAGTATAGAATTATAGTATACTGTTTATGGTATAGTATTATAATATTGTAACGGCGTATTATAATATAACAGTATAACATAGCATTATATTTTAGCATTATAGTATAGCATTATATTATAGTATAGAATTATAGTATACTGTTTATGGTATAGTATTATATTATTGTAACGGCGTATTATAATATAACAGTATAACATAGCATTATATTTTAGCATTATAGTATAGCATTATATTATAGTATAGAATTATAGTATACTGTTTATGGTATAGTATTATAATATTGTAACGGCGTATTATAATATAACAGTATAACATAGCATTATATTTTAGCATTATAGTATAGCATTATATTATAGTATAGAATTATAGTATACTGTTTATGGTATAGTATTATATTATTGTAACGGCGTATTATAATATAACAGTATAACATAGCATTATATTTTAGCATTATAGTATAGCATTATATTATAGTATAGAATTATAGTATACTGTTTATGGTATAGTATTATATTATTGTAACGGCGTTCCTCTTCGTACGAAGAGGAGGAGTAGTGATTCGACCAACGTGCAGCGGGTTGTGAATACATAATGATTTATTAGACAGACGACGAAAACACGAAAACAAACACTTGAAATGATTTACAAAATAACAAAACAACGAAGACTGACCTGAACTTAAGAACTTACATGTAACACACAGAACGCAAGAACAGGGAAAAAACAGACTACACAAAAAACCGAACCAACATACACAGACACGGAAGACAACCACCCACAATGAACACTGTGAAACAACCTACCTTAATATGACTCTCAATTAGAGGAAACGCCAAACACCTGCCTCTAATTGAGAGCCATACCAGGCAACCCTTAAACCAACATAGAAACAGAAAACATAGACTACCCACCCAAATTCACGCCCTGACCAATTAAACACATACCAAAACAACAGAAAACAGGTCAGGAACGTGACAATTATAGCAATATAGTATATCATTACATTATAGTATTATAGTGTAGCATTATATTGTATCGTTATATTAAAGCATAGCTGGATAGTATAGTATAGCATTATAGTATAGCATTATAGTATATTTTTATGGTATAATATTATATTCTAGCAATATATTATATGATTAGATTTTAACATTGTAGTATACCAATATATTATAGTATTATAGTATAGTATTGTATTATAGTATAACATTAAGGTATAGTACTACATTATAGCATTATATTATGTCATTATAGCATAGCATTAAATTATAGAATTATTTTACAGTACATCATTGTAGTACATTTATATTTAAGTCATTTAGCAGACGCTCTTATCCAGAGCGACTTACAAATAGTATATCAATATATTATAGTAATATAGTATAGTATTACAGTATGATATTATAGTATAGTATTATATTATAGTATTATATTATAGCATTATAGTATAGTATTATATTATAGCATTATAGTATAGCATTATAGGATATCATTATAGTATAGCATTATAGTATAGTATTATAGTATAGTATTATATTATAGCATTATAGTATAGCATTATAGTATAGCATTATAGTATAGCATTATAGTATAGCATTATAGTATAGCATTATAGTATAGCATTATAGTATAGCATTATAGTATAGTATTATATTATAGCATTATAGTATAGCATTATAGGATATCATTATAGTATAGCATTATACTACAGTATTATATTATAGTATTATTGTATAGCATTGTAGTATAGCATTATAGTATTATATTATAGCATTATAGCATATCATTATGTTATTACATTATATTACAGCATTATATTATATCATTATAGTATATCAATGTACAGAGTATATCATTATAGTATATCAATGTACATAGTACATCATTATAGTATATCAATGTACAGAGTATATCATTATAGTATATCAATATACAGAGTATATCATTATACAGAGTATATCATTATAGTGTAGCATTATAATATATCATTACAGTGTACCGTTGTAGTATATCAATGTACAGCATTATAGTATATCATTATACAGAGTATATCATTATACAGAGTATATCATTATACAGAGTATATCATTATACAGAGTATATCATTATACAGAGTATATCATTATAGTGTAGCATTATAGTATATCATTATAGTATATTGTTATAGTATATCAATGTACAGAGTATATCATTATAGTATATCATTATACAGAGTATATCATTGTAGTATATCATTATACAGAGTATATCATTATAGTGTAGCATTATATTATATCATTATAGTATATCAATGTACAGAGTATATCATTATAACATATCAATGTACAGAGTATATCATTATAGTATATCAATATACAGAGTATATCATTATGGCATAATCAATATACAGAGTATATCATTATACAGAGTATATCATTATACAGAGTAGGTCATTGTAGTATATCATTATACCGAGTGTATCATTATAGTGTAGCATCATAGTATATCATTATACAGAGTATAGCATTATATTTAAGCATTATATTTGAACATTATAATATATTGTTATATTATAGCCTTATATTTTAGCATTATATTATACAATTGTATTATGGCATTATACAGAGTATGGCATTATAGTATAGCACTATATGTAGTATGGCATTATAGCATAGCGTTACAGTATAATATAATATTATAGTATAACATTATAGTATAGCATTATATGTAGTATAGGATTATAGTATAGCATTACAGAATAGCATTATAGTATAGCATTATATTTTATTATATATAGTATAGCATCATTATATTATGGCATTATACAGAGTATGGCATTATAGTATAGCATTATAGTATATCATGACAGTATAGTACACTATTATATTATAGCATTGTATTATAGCATTATGTGTAGTATAGCATTATATTATAGTATAGCTGTATAGTATACTCTTATATTATAGCACTATGCTATAGCATTATACGTAGTGTAGCATTATATTATAGTATTATATGTAGTATAGCATTACAGTATAGTGTTACAGTATAGTATACTATTATATTATTATTTTACAGCATTATATTATAGCATTATACGTGGTATAGCCTTATAGTATAGCATTATATTATAGTATTATATGTAGTATAGCATTATATTATAGCATTATATTACAGCATTATAGTATAGTATTATATGTAGTATAGCATTATATTATATTATTATATTACAGCATTATAGTATAGTATTATATGTAGTATAGCATTATATTATAGCATTATATTACAGCATTATATGTAGTATAGCGTTATATTATAGTATACTATTTATTCTATTATTATTTGATAGCATTATATTTTAGCATTATACAGTATGTCGTATAGCATTATATTATAGTATACTATTATATTATATTATTATTTTACAGCATTATATTTTAGCAGTATATGTAGTATAGCATTATTTTATAGTATTATATGTAGTATAGCATTACAGTATAGCATTACAGTATACTATTATATTATATTATTATTTTACAGCATTATATTATAGTATTATATGTAGTATATCATTACCATATAGTGTACTAGCATACTATCATATTATTTATTATTTTACAGCATTATATTATAGTATTATGTGTAGTGTAGCATTACAGTATAGTGTTATAGTATACTATTGTATTATTATTTTACAGTATTATATTATAGTATTATATGTCATATAGCATTACAGTATAGTGTAATAGTATACTATTATATTGTATTATTATTTTACAGCATTACATTATAGTATTATATGTAGTATAGCGTTATAGTACAGTATACTATTATATTAGATTATTATTTTACAGCATTATATTATAGTATTTTATGTGTTATAGCGTTATAGTATAGTATACTATTATATTATTATTTTACAGCATTATATTATTGTAACGGTTCTCCTCTTCCTCTGAAGAGGAGGAGCATGGATTGAACCAAGACGCAGCGTGATACTTAGACGTGATATTTATTTAGACACGACAAAACAACAAAAAACGAACTATACTTGATTAACTACAAAACAACAAAACGACGTAGACAGACCTGGACGACGAACTTACATGAAACACGAAGAACGCATGAACAGGGGAAACTGATTACATAAAAGAACGAACATAGAAACAAACCGAAAACAGTCCCGTGTGGCGCAAAGACATACACAAACACAGGAGACAACCACCCACAACAAACAGTGTGAAAACACCTACCTTAATATGACTCTCAATCAGAGGAAATGAAAAACACCTGCCTCTAATTGAGAGCCATATTAGGTCACCCTTAAACAAACATAGAAACAGAAAACATAGACTGCCCACCCAAACTCACGTCCTGACCAACTAACACATACAAAAACTAGCAGAAAACAGGTCAGGAACGTGACAATTATAGCATTATACGTAGTATAGCGTTATAGTATAGTATACTATTATATGATTATTTTACAGCATTATATTATAGCATTATATGTAGTATAGCGTTATAGTCTGTATTTATTTTCTTAGTCAACCTTGTGTTCTGTTTCTTTGTGGTCTGGAACGTAGCCCTGTTTCTTTGTGTTCCTGAACGTAGTCCTGTCTTTCATGTTTGTTCATTGATTTCACCTGTGTTCGTTTCTCACCTGGTCTCATCAGTTCCTTATTTAGTTCATTTCATTCTGTTTGTGCCTTTGTGAGGTATTGTTCATTTTGACTCTACTAAGCCTTTTCCTAGATCATTTGTGAGAACCAGTTATAGCCTGCAGTCCTAGTTTTGATTCACCTGCCTGTTTGTCCACCTGTGTATGACCATTTCCTGCCTGTGACCACGATTCCTACCGTCTGCGAAGGAGAAATAAACACCTGATGCGCTCTGCGCGTGAATCTACACCTCTTTCTCCCGGAGTATTCAGTACAATAGTATAGCATTACAGTATAGTATACTACTATATTATAGCGTTATATGTAGTATTGTATTATATTAAAATATTACAGAGTTGATACTAATGTATCAGTCTTGTCACAAGATCTTGGATTAATTCAATTTGTGATACAGAATTAGGTGTAATCTGTAGATCCACATAAAAACGGATACAATTTAACATCCTGTTGATTTATCTGTCAAGACAATATAACAAACTTCCTGATCTCATTTGAGGAAACATCTCTTCACACTAGCAGATCTTTCTGTACAGACAAAATCGAACGGAAGACAGAACAGAAAGAACTACGTTCCTGAGGAGTACAAGGGGGTGATGACAGAACAATCTACCGTTTGAATAACTTTGCTGTGATTCCTGTGTGTGTGTGTGTGTGTGTGTGTGTGTGTGTGTGTGTGTGTGTGTGTTTATTTCAATAGTGTCTTGTGGGCCTTGGGAGGATGCAGAGCAAAAATACAAATTTGACTATATCCTATCTTATCCTATCATATCCTGCCCTATCATATCGTGTCCTATCCTATCATATCCTGTCCTATCATATCCTGTCCTGTCCTATCATATCATATCCTGTCATATCCTATCCGGTCCTATCTTATTATATTATATTAAGTCATATATGTGTCTGATTGCAGGGGTATCCTGAATGCCAGTAAGAGGGCGGACCAGGTGGGTCATTTCCTGTGGATCGGTTCAGACAGCTGGGGAGCCAAGAACAGCCCTGTCCATCAGTTAGAGGAAGCAGCAGTGGGAGCTGTCACTATCCTGCCAAAAAGAGCAACCATTGCCGGTAGGTTGTGCCTGCAGAAACAACCGGAATGACTTTTAGTGTAGAGAAAAAACACTGCTTGCTGTCTTTCTGTCCCCTCTCTTTCCTTTCTCTCCTTGACTGTGGGAGAATATTGTACAGCCCAAATCCTTTGCTATTTGTCTTGAGATTTATAGAGATATACACTGAGTGAACAACTTCCTAATATACAGGTAACCCCCCTTTTTGCCCTCAGAACAGCCTCAATTTGTTGGGACATGGACTACACAAGGTGTCGAAAATGTTCCACGGGGATGCTGGCCCATGTTCACTCAAATGCTTCCCACAGTTGTCGAGTTGGCTGGATGTCTTTTGGGTGGTTGACCATTCCTGATACACACGGGAAACTGTTGCGTTTGAAAAATCTTGCAGCGTTGCAGTTCTTGACACTCAAACCAGTGTGCTTGGCACCTACAACCATACCCTGTTCAAAGGCACTTAAATATTTTGTCTTGCCCATTCACCCTCTGAATGGCACACATACACAATCCATGTCTCAATTGTCTCAAGGTTTAAAAATTCTTCTTTAACCTGTTTCCTCTCCTTCATCTACACTGATTGAAGTGGATTTAACAGGTGACATCAATAAGGGACCATAGCTTTCACCTGGATTCACCTGGTCCAGTTCATGGAAAGAGTAGGTGTTCCTAATGTTTTGTTCACTCAGTGTATGTTGTGAGGTATACTTTTAGAGCTGTATTTGCTAGATATACTGCAAGATATGATGCAATATTGAAATACATGTTTCTACCTTCTTGACCTATATATTCAATAATAAAAAAAAAATGTTTACTAGGCAAGTCAGTTAAGAACAAAATCTTATTTTCATTGACGGCCTAGGAACAGTGGGTTAACTGCCTTGTTCAAGGGCAGAACGGCAGATTATTACCTTGTCAGCTCAGGGATTCGAACTTGCGCTAGTCCAACGCTCTAACCACTAGGCTACCCTGCCACCCCATACATATAGGCATGGTATGCGTGTGCATGTGTGTGTGTGTGTGATGTAGTTAGGTGTATTACCGATGACCACCAGTCGTCAGTATTAAAGTAGATCACAACCTCTCTGAATGTCTCTCTTGATGTCAAATGACACCCTATTAACTATATAGTGCACTATTTTCAACCAGGTCATTACAAGTGTTGACAGGGCTCTAGTCAAAGGTAGCCCCCTAGATATGGAATAGGGTTCCATTTGGGACATATCCCTGCAGGGTAAAGTCTACTACTGAGTGAGAGTCATCGATGCTTCGTGCCTGAGCCTCCCCAAAAAGGCCAGTCAGAAAAGCAAGATGAAACTGTGGGACTCTGAGTTGGAGTTGTTGGAGTCTGTAACCTTGAGCTTGTGGGTGTAATTGGTCATGGGAGAACCCACAGGTGCCAAGTTACAAAATGGTCTCCCTTTGATGATTTCAGCAATAGTTTTTTCTTTTTTGACAAATGATTTATGGAAATGGATGTTTCCGGGACCCTGGGGTTGGAGGGAGGGAGAGAGAAGGGGAAAACGCACAGCACACACAGCACCCCCGGTCATGGAGACACTTTTAGTTATAACACACAAAGCAACCCCAATCAGAGAGCCACATTTAGTTAAAACACACACAGCACCCCCAGTCATAGACACATTTAGTTAAAACACACAGCACCCCCAGTCATAGAGCCACATTTAGTTGAAACACACAGCAACCCCAGTCATAGACACACTTAGTTAAAACACACAGACCATCCCCAGTCATTGAGACACATTTACTTAAAATACACAGACCACCCCCAGTCATTGAGCCACATTTAGTTAAAATACACAGATCACCCCCAGTCATAGATCCACATTTAGAACACCCCCAGTCATAGATCAACATTTAGAACACACAGATCACCCCGAGTCATTGAGACACATTTAGTTAAAACACACAGAGCACCCCCAGTCATAGATCCACATTTAGAACACCCCAGTCATAGATCCACATTTAGAACACCCCAGTCATAGATCCACATTTAGAACACCCCAGTCATAGATCCACATTTAGAACACTCCAGTCATAGATCCACATTTAGAACACCCCAGTCATAGATCCACATTTAGAACACCCCAGTCATAGATCCACATTTAGAACACCCCAGTCATAGATCCACATTTAGAACACCCCAGTCATAGATCCACATTTAGAACACACAGATCACCCCGAGTTATAGAGCCACATTTAGTTAAAACCACATTGGAGTTTCTAGCTGACATAGCATGCTATTTCTCCTGACAAACCCAGACCCAGACCTACAGCCGTGAGAGAGTACCAATAATATCATCTATGTATATCACTGTCAGATACATTTGTGGCATTGTGACATGCAATTATTTTTTATTATTTTTTATTTTATTTAACCAGTTGAGAACAAGATCTCATTTACAACTGCGACCTGGCCAAGTTAAGCAAATCAGTGCGACAAAATCAAACAGAGTTACACACAAACAAACGTACAGTCAATAACACAATAGAAAAATCTATGTACAGTGTGTGCAATTGTAGAAGAGTAGAGAGGTAAGGCAATAAATAGGCCATAGAGGCAAAATAATTACAATTTAGCATTAATACTGGAGTGATAGATGTGCAGATGATGATGTGCAAGTAGAGATACTGGGGTGCAAAAGAGCAAGAGGGTAAGTAATAATATGGGGATGAGGTAGTTTAGTGTGCTATTTACAGATTGGCTGTGTAGAGGTACAGTGATCAGTAAGCTGCTCTGACAGCTGATGCTTAAAGTTAGAGAGGGAGATATAAGACTCCAGCTTCAGTGATTTTTGCAATTCGTTCTAGTCATTGGCAGCAGAGAACTGGAAGGAAAGGCGGCCAAAGGAAGTGTTGGCTATACCTGCTGGAGCGCGTGCTACGGGTGGGTGTTGCTATGGTGACCAGTGAGCTGAGATAAGGCGGGGCATTATCTAGCATAGACTTATAGATGACCTGGAGCCAGTGGGTTTGGCGACAAATATGTAGTGAGGGCCAGCCAACGAGAGCGTACAGGTCGCAGTGGTGGGTAGTATATGGGGCTTTGGTGACAGAACGGATGGAACTGTGATAGATGGACAGATGTCACGCCCTGACCATAGAGCTTTTATTCTCTATGTTGGTTAGGTCGGGGTGTGATTAAATGTGGGTCATCTAGGCTATTATATGTCGATGTTGGCCTGTTATGGTTCCCAATCAGAGGCAGCTGTTTATCGTTGTCTCTGATTGGGGATCATATTTAGGTAGCCATTTTCCAATTGTGCTTTGTGGGATCTTGTCTATCTATGCCTGTGAGCATTATTATAGCTTCACATTTCGTTTGTTCGTTTTGTTCTTTTAAGTTTTCTATTCCAAAATAAAGGATGGAAATATACCACGCTGCATCTTGGTCTACTCCTTATGATGAATGTGACAACTGCATCCAATTTGCTGAGTAGAGGCTATTGGAGGCTATTTTGTAAATTACATCACCGAAGTCAAGAATCGGTAGGATAGTCAGTTTTACGAGGGTCTATTTGGCAGCATGAGGGAAGGAGGCATTGTTGAGAAATAGAAAGACGATTCAAGATTTAATTTTGGATTGGAGATGCTTAACGTGAGTCTGGAAGGGGAGTTTACAGTCTAACCAGACATGTAGGTATTTGTAGTTGTCCACATATTCTAAGTAAGAACCGTCCAGAGTAGTGATGCTAGTAGTGTGGGAGGGTGCGGGCAGCAATCGGTTGAAGAGCATGCACTTAGTTTTACTTGCATTTAAAAGCAGTTGGAGGCCTCGGAAGGAGTGTTGTATGGCATTGAAGCTTGCCTGGAGGTTTGTTAGAACAGTGTCCAAAGAAGGTCCAGATGTATACAGAATGGTGTTGTCTGCGTAGAGGTGGATCAGAGAATAACCAGCAGCAATAGCGACATCATTGATGTATACAGAGAAAAGAGCCAGTCCGAGAATTTAACCCTGTGGCACCCCATAGACTGCCAGAGGTCCGGACAACAGGCCCTCCGATTTGACACACTGAACTCTATCTAAGAAGCAGTTGGTGAACTAGGCGAGGCAGTCATTTGAGAAGCCAGGCTATTGAGTCTGCCGATAAGAGTGTGGTGATTGACAGAGTCGAAAGCCTTGGCCAGGTCGATGAAGATCGCTGCACATTAATGTCTCTTATCGATGGCGGTTATGATATAGTTTAGGACTTGAGTGTGGCTGAGGTGCACCCGTGACCAGCTCGGAAACCAGAATGCGTAGTGGACAAGGTACGGTGAGATTCAAAATGGTCGGTGATCTGTTTGTTAACTTGACTTTCAAAGATTTTAAAAAGGCAGGTCAGGTTTGATATAGGTCTATAACAGTTTGGGTCTAGAGCGTCTCCCCATTTGAAGAGGGGGATGACCGCGGCAGCTTTCCAATCTTTGGGGATCTCAGACGATACGAAAGAGAGATTGAACAGTCTAGTAATAGGGTTTGCAAGAATTTCTGCGGATCATTTTAGAAAGAGAGGGTCCAGATTGTCTAGCCCAGCTGATTTGTAGGGGTCCAGATTATTTTGCTCTTTTAGAACATCAGCTGTCTGGATTTGTGTGAAGGAGAAGCGGGGGGAGGGGGGGCTTGGGCTAATTGCTGAGATGTTGGCCGGGGTAGGGGTAGCCAGGTGGAAAGCATGGCCAGCCGTTGAAAAATGCTTATTGAAATTGTAAATTATTGTAGATTTATCGGTGGTGACAATGTTTCCTATCCTCAGTGCAGTGGGCAGCTGGGAGGAGATGTTCTTATTCTCCATGGACTTTACAGTGTCCCAGAACTTTTTGGAATTAGTGCTACAGGATGCAAATTTCTGCTTGAAGAAGCTAGCCTTTGTTTTCCTAACTGATTGAGTATATTGGTTCCTGACTTCCCTGAAAAGTTGCATATCATGGGGGTTATTCAATGCTAATGCAGAACGCCACAGGATGTTTTTGTGCTGGTCAAGGGCAGTCAAGTATGGGGTGAACCAAGGGCTATATCTGTAATTAGTTCTACAGTTTTTGAATGGGGCATACATATTTAAGATGGAGAGGAAAGCACTTTTAAAGAGCAACCAGGCATCCCCTACTGACGAGGATGAGGTCAATATCCTTCCCGGATACCCGGGCCAGGTCGATTAGAAAGGCCTGCTCGCTGAAGTGTTTTAGGGAGCGTTTGACAGTGATGAGGGGTGGTATTTTGACTGCCAAGCCATTACGAGCGCAGGCAATTATACATGTAGGATAATTGGACATCCTGCCTTTCTATTTTAGCCAGGTCAAGATTTCTTCTTTCAACATATGCACATCAGACACATTTGTTTCTTTGCCATTGTAACAGTATAACTTTAAACCGTGCCCTCGCCCCGACACGGGCGCGAACCAGGGACCCTCTGCACACATCAACAACGGTTGCCCACGAAGCACGGTCGTTACCCATCGCTCCACAAAGGCCACGGCCCTTGCAGAGCAAGGGGCAACCCTACTTAAGTCTCAGAGCAAGTGACGTAACTGATTGAAATGCTACTAGCGCGTACCCGCTAAATAGCTAGCCATTTCACATCCGTTACACTCACCCCCTTTCAACGTCCTCCCTTTTCCGCAGCAACCAGTGATCCGGGTCAACAGCATCAATGTAACAGTTTAACTTTACGTCGTCCCCTCGCCCCGACACGGGCGCGAACCAGGGACCTTCTGCACACATCAACAACGGTTGCCCACGAAGCATCGTTACCCATCGCTCCACAAAGGCCGCGGCCCTTGCAGAGCAAGGGGCAACCCTACTTAAGTCTCAGAGCAAGTGACGTAACTGATTGAAATGCTACTAGCGCGTACCCGCTAACTAGCTAGCCATTTCACATCCGTTACACCATGTGGTGTTATTCTACCCAACCCAACAACAAGTGATGGAGATTTGTGTTGTGCTCTTAATTGCCATTGCATGTGGTGTGAACACAGCAGGCTGAACAACTGGAGGGTTTTCCCTCAGTCACAGAGAGCAGAGAGCCCGTCCAACTTAACCTCCAGCAGCCCAGAGCCCACCAGCCATCAGTCTCTTTTTCACTCAGCCAGGCTCCCCGTCACAGCTCTGCTTGATGCTGTGGGTGTGTGTATGTGTATGTGTATGTGTATGTGTGTGTGTCCAAACCCAGCAGCCATCCCTTCTCCTCTCACTCAGCCAGACAGAAATCCTTTCACGCTTCCTCCTCCCTTCCTCCCTCCTCTCTCGCTCCCTCCCTCCTCCTCCTCCATCGTCCCTCCCTCTCCCGTCCTCCCTCCTCCTCCTCCATCATCCCTCCCCCCCACCCTCTCCCCCAGCCTCCCTCCTCCTCTCTTCCCCATCCTCCTTCCTCCTCTTCCACCCTTCCTCCCTCCCACCCCTGTCCTCCTCCCTCTACCATCCTACCTATGACGAAGGTGCTGTGTTTTAACTAAACATTGTTCTATCAAATCAAACTTTATTTGTCACATGCGCCGAATACAACATGTGTAGACCTTACCGTGAAATGCTTACTTACAAGCCCTCAACCAACAGTGCAGTTCAAGAAATAGAGTTAATTAAGAAAATTTTGACCAAATAAACTAAAGTAAAAAAATATATAAAAAGTAACACAATAAAATAACAATAACGAGGCTATATACAGGGGGTACCGGTACTGAGTCAATGTGCTGGGGTACAGGTTGGTTGAGTTAATTTGCACATATAGGTAGGGGTGAAGTGACTATGCATAGATAATAAAGAGCATGTAAAAGCAGTGTAAAAAACAAACGTAGTTTGGGGGTGGGTGTTAATGTAAATAATCCGGTGGCCATTTGATACATTTTTCAGCAGTCTTATTGCTTAGGGGTAGAAGCTGTTATGGATCCTTTTCGGGGTGACAGCGTAGCCTAGTGGTTAGAGCGTTGGACTTGTAACTAGAAAGGTTGCAAAATTGAATCCCCGAGCTGACAAGGTAAAAATCTGTTGTTCTGCCCCTGATCAAGGCATTGAACCCACTGTTCCTAAGACGTCACTGAAAGTTCGAATTTGTTCTTAACTGACTTGCCTAGTTAAATAAAGGTTGAATAAATAAAATTACTTTGGTGAATGGAGTCTTTGACAATTTTTGGCCTTTCCTCTGACACCGTCTAGTATATAGGTCTTGGATGGCAGGAAGCTTAGCCCCAGTGATGCACTTGGCCGTACGCACTACCCTCCGTAGCGCCTCACGGTTGGATGCTGAGGAGTTACCATACCAGGTGGTGATGCAACCAGTCAGGATGCTCTCAATGGTGCAGCTGTAGAACTTTTGGAGTATCTGGGGACCCATGCCAAATCTTTTCAGTCTCCTGAGGCGAACAAGGTGTTGTCGTGCCCTCTTCACGACTGTCTTGGTGTGTTTGGACGATGATAGTTCACTGGTGATGTGGACACCAAGGAACTTGAACCTCTCGACCCACTCTACTACAGCCCCATCGATGTTAATGGGGGCCTGTTCGGCCCTCTTTTTCCTGTAGTCCACAATCAGCTCCTTTGTCTTGTTCACATTGAGGGAGAGGTTGTGGTCCTGGCACCACACTGCCAGGTTTCTGATCCCCTCCCTATAGGCTGTGTCATTGTTGTTGGTGATCAGGCCTACCACTGCTGTGTAGTCAGCACACTTAATAAAGGTGTTGGAGTCGTGTTCGGCCACTCAGTCGTGGGTGAACAGGGAGTACAGGAGGGGACTAAGCACACACCCCTGAGGGGCCCCAGACATGTTGTTGCTTACCCTTACCACCTGGGTACGGCCCGTCAGGAAGTCCAGGATCCAGCTGCAGAGTGAGTTGTTTAGTCCCAGGGTCCTTAGCTTAGTGATGAGTTTTGCGTGCACTACGATGTTGAACGCTGAGCTGTAGTCAATGAACAACAATTCTCACATAGGTGTTCCTTTTGTCCAGGTGGGAAAGTGCAGTATGGAGTGCAATTGAAATGGCATCTTCTGTGGATCTGTTGGGGCGGTATGCGAATTGGAGTGGGTCTAGGTTGTCCGGGAGGCTGCTGCTGATGTTACCCATGACCAGCCTTTCAAAGCACTTCATGGCTACTGACGAGTGCTACGAGGTGGTAATCATTTATACAGGTTACCTTTGCTTCCTTGGGCACAGGGACTATGATGGTCTGCTTGAAACATGTAGGTATTACAGACTCGGTCAGGGAGAGGTTGAAAATGTCAGTTGGTCCGCGCGTGCTTTGAGTAGATGTCCTGGTAATCCATCTGGCCCTACGGCTTTGTGAATATTCACCTGTTTTAAGATTTTGCTCACATCGGCTACCGAGAGCTTTATCACAGTCATCCAGAACAGCTGGTGCTCTCATGCGGGCTTCAGTGTTGCTTGCCTCGAAGCGAGCATAAAAGGCATTTAGCTTGTCTGGTAGGCTCGGGTCACTGGGCAGCTCGCGGCTGGGTTTCCCCTTTGTAGTCCGTAATAGTTTTCAAGCCCTGCCACATCTGAAGAGTGTCAGAGCCGGTGTAGTAGGATTCTATGACAAAGGTGCTGTGTGTTTTAGTTAAATGATGCTCTATGACAAAGGTGCTGTGTGTTCTCTGAAGAACTCACCTGCCCATCAAAGCTGTAGTCTGGGAGCAATGCGTTCAAAAAACTGGAGTGGAATGGATTGTCAACATGTGATGACTCTTTCATTTATTCTGCAAATACCCAGTGTTTATATTTTTTGAAACCTGGAGAGAAAATAAACTATGTGTGAATGTGTTGACATGAAAGAGGTCTAGCGTAGTCGGCTGTACAGGATAAACTGAGTCTGTGTTCCAATTGGCATCCTATTCCCTAGATAGAGCACTCCATTTGACCAGATCCCTGTAAGCCCTGGTCAAATGGAGTGCACTGTGAAGAAAATAAGGTGTTTTTTTGGGTTGAAACCAGACAGTCTGGCAGAGTGAGTATTTTGGACCTCCCATTTGTCAGTCCCATATCACTAACAGACAGCACACTCAGCTCTGACTGAGACAAAAAAACAACACAAAGGCTCTATATCAGCTTTCAACTGGCTTTCCTTGTCCTTTGTTTCAAACACAGCCCTGCTGTTTCTGTGAGAAAGATAGGCAGATTTTAATCTTTGGTCAACGTTAAAAACATCCAAAGAGATTGATGTCCCTTTCGCACACTTACCTCAGCGCAGACACTGCTGTGCCATTGTTGTGCAGTTCAACTGGGTATTGTTATCGGAAGGTTTTGGGATCCAAAGGATCCAAGGATTCTACTTTATAGAATGTTTACATACCCTACATTATTCATCTCATGTGTATATACTGTACTCTATACCATCTACTGCATCTTGCCTATGCCGTTCGGCCATCACTCATCCATATATTTATAAGTACATATTCTTATTCATTCCTTTACACTTGTGTGTATAAGGTAGTTGTTCTGAAATTGTTAGATTACTTGTTAGATATTACTGCACGGTCAGAACTAGAAGCACAAGCATTTCGCTATACTCGCATTAACATCTGCTGTTTTGTGTATGTGACCATTAACATCTGCTAACCATGTGTATGTGACCAATAACATCTGCTAACCATGTGTATGTGACCAATAACATCTGCTAACCATGTGTATGTGACCAATAACATCTGCTAACCATGTGTATGTGACCAATAACGTATGCTAACCATGTGTATGTGACCAATAACATATGCTAATCATGTTTTTGTGACCAATAAGTTTTGATTTGATTTGTTCCAACTGATCCTCAATCTTCTGTATTCATTCAGTTTGGAGGACTGTGTGTATTCATGGAGATGTATGGCTGACTTTCCAGTTAGCTAGCTCGTTCTATGTGTGGGCAGACTTGCAGTAGTCTGGAGGCATTGTTTACCGGTTAGCTATCTTGTACTGTGTGACCCTGGCTTGTGATGCTTGTGTACCAGTTGTCTAGCCGGCTTACTTGCCTAGCTTACCCTACCCTGAATGTTTTGTGTATTGGTTGTGAACCAGTTAGCTAGCTCATACTGTATGCCTGCCTTACAGTACCATACCCTGGAGGCTTGTGGATGTGTTGTGTACCAGTTAGCTAGCTCTCAGTGTGTCTCCCTGCCTTGCAGTAGCATACCAGTTAGCTAGCTTGTCCTGAATTCCCACTGGCAGCCTGTCACAATAGATAGCTCTGGTGGAATTGGTAGAGTGTTCCAAAGTGACAAACAATGAGAGAACGGGGAAGAGATGCTTTGAGCTGTGACACTGATCAGGTTAACCATCCCAGCTCCTCCGTAGCATTTTGAGCTAAAGGAAAAAGTCAAGAATTTCAAGGAATGTGACATAACCAGGAAGAACTGTGGTCAGGTTATAGCCCCACTACTTTGTCCTGGTCTAGTTATAGCCCCACTAGTTTGTCCTGGTCTAGTTATAGCCCCACTACTTTGTCCTGGTCCTGTTATAGCCCCACTACTTTGTCATGGTCCTGTTATATCCCCACTACTTTGTCCTGGTCTAGTTATAGCCCCACTACTTTGTCCTGGTCTAGTTATAGCCCCACTACTTTGTCCTGGTCCTGTTATAGCCCCACTACTTTGTCATGGTCCTGTTATAGCCCCACTACTTTGTCATGGTCCTGTTATAGCCCCACTAGTTTGTCCTGGTCTAGTTATAGCCCCACTACTTTGTCCTGGTCCTGTTATAGCCCCACTACTTTGTCCTGGTCCTGTTATATCCCCACTACTTTGTCCTGGTCTAGTTATAGCCCCACTACTTTGTCCTGGTCTAGTTATAGCCCCACTACTTTGTCCTGGTCCTGTTATAGCCCCACTACTTTGTCCTGGTCTAGTTATAGCCCCACTAGTTTGTCCTGGTCTAGTTATAGCCCCACTACTTTGTCCTGGTCCTGTTATAGCCCCACTACTTTGTCCTGGTCCTGTTATAGCCCCACTACTTTGTCATGGTCCTGTTATATCCCCACTACTTTGTCCTGGTCTAGTTATAGCCCCACTACTTTGTCCTGGTCTAGTTATAGCCCCACTACTTTGTCCTGGTCAGATTATAGCCCCACTACTTTGTCATGGTCCTGTTATAGCCCCACTAGTTTGTCCTGGTCTAGTTATAGCCCCACTAGTTTGTCATGGTCCTGTTATAGCCCCACTAGTTTGTCCTGGTCTAGTTATAGCCCCACTAGTTTGTCATGGTCCTGTTATAGCCCCACTACTTTGTCATGGTCCTGTTATAGCCCCACTAGTTTGTCCTGGTCTAGTTATGGCCCCACTACTTTGTCATGGTCCTGTTATAGCCCCACTACTTTGTCATGGTCCTGTTATAGCCCTACTAGTTTGTCCTGGTCTAGTTATAGCCCCACTACTTTGTCATGGTCCTGTTATACCCCCACTAGTTTGTCCTGGTCTAGTTATAGCCCCACTACTTTGTCCTGGTCTAGTTATAGCCCCACTACTTTGTCATGGTCCTGTTATAGCCCCACTACTTTGTCCTGGTCTAGTTATAGCCCCACTACTTTGTCCTGGTCCTGTTATAGCCCCACTAGTTTGTCCTGGTCTAGTTATAGCCCCACTACTTTGTCCTGGTCTAGTTATAGCCCTACTACTTTGTCATGGTCCTGTTATAGCCCCACTACTTTGTCCTGGTCCTGTTATAGCCCCACTACTTTGTCCTGGTCCTGTTATAGCCCCACTAGTTTGTCCTGGTCAAGTTATAGCCCTACTAGTTTGTCCTGGTCTAGTTATAGCCCTACTAGTTTGTCCTGGTCTAGTTATAGCCCTACTAGTTTGTCCTGGTCAGGTTATAGCCCTACTAGTTTGTCCTGGTCTAGTTATAGCCCTACTAGTTTGTCCTGGTCCTGTTATAGCCCTACTAGTTTGTCCTGGTCAAGTTATAGCCCTACTAGTTTGTCCTGTTATATCCCTATTAGTTTGTCCTGGTCCTGTTATAGCCCTATTAGTTTGTCCTGGTCAGGTTATAGCCCTATTAGTATGTCATTTTCAGGTTATGGATCCACTAGTTTGTCCTGGTCAGGTTTTAGCCCCACTAGTTTGTCCTGGTCAGGTTTTAGCCCCACTAGTTTGTCCTGGTCAGGTCACGTGGTGAGGAGAAGTTCATATTTCAGATGCTACTGTTATACACAAGCCTTGATACTTGAACAAGGTAAAATACCTATGTAACTTTTCCACCAGCTGGTTTGCCGTATCTCAGAACCATCGGTTAACTAGATTCTCACACTTTGAGAAATTAGGTATTCCTTTTAGGATTTAAATCTAAATCTGCATCGACCAAAATGTAATTTTACGTTCAGCTATTAGAATCACAGCTTGCCTCTGACTTTCACAGTGACCCCAGGCTGTGTGTGTTTATTTGGCCACTTGTTGTTATAGGTTTTCCATGAGCAGGCGGCTCAATACTTGTCTCCCAGGAATGCATGAGGTCCTATCAACAGCGTTCTGTCGGAACATACAGAAATACATGCACTCATACACACTAACATGCCACAGCATCACCAAACCATAATGCTGGGACAATGTAACATTTACCAACCAGCCCTTGGATTTCATCCCTTACGTTTCCACCTTGACACCTTGCACCTTGAAGTCAGCTGTCCACTGGACCAGTAAACTAGGTTGTTGATCAGGGGGCAACAGTAGTCCTCTAGGTTGTAAGGGATGTGACATCACCAATAAACTAGGTTGTTGATCAGGGGGCAACAGTAGTCCTCTAGGTTGTAAGGGATGTGACATCACCAATAAACTAGGTTGTTGATCAGGGGGCAACAGTAGTTCTCTAGGTTGTAAGGGATGTGACATCACCAATAAACTAGGTTGTTGATCAGGGGGCAACAGTAGTCCTCTAGGTTGTAAGGGATGTGACATCACCAGTAAACTAGGTTGTTGATCAGGGGGCAACAGTAGTCCTCTAGGTTGTAAGGGATGTGACATCACCAGTAAACTAGGTTGTTGATCAGGGGGCAACAGTAGTCCTCTAGGTTGTAAGGGATGTGACATCACCAGTAAACTAGGTTGTTGATCAGGGGGCAACAGTAGTCCTCCAGGTTGTAAGGGACGTGACATCACCATGGAAGACTATGACAGAGGAAACCCCACTTCTACATGCCGGAGGTACACTATTTACAATCCACACATGTTGGATAGTTATTGTACCTTGTCCGTGTATTCCAATTGATGTTGCTATTTTAATAAATGACAGTGAAGAGAACACATATCATGTCAGTTTCCTCTGAGGTCTGAGCTTCAGACACGCTGTTATCGACTGTCCTCCGTGTACCTCCACACACACACACACACACACACACACACACACACACACACACACACACACACACACACACACACACACACACACACACATTTCTGTTATCAAATGTTCTCTGTGTGCTTCAAATGTCACAGATTCTGTTTTCTATTCTCCTGAAGATTGAAGTCTTCCCTCTTCTCTACATGGTGTATTACTTTTGACCAGAGCCTTATGGATAGTTCCCGTGTCTAATCAGATCCCTACTCACTCACCGTTTCCCACAGCTTACATGCTTAACAATACTATCAATTCATTTGTACTTTTAACCCGGATATGTGTGTATTCATCTGTTAAAAAACAGTTATCTGTTAAAACCGGAGAAATCCGTTATTGTTTTTGGTTAATAACTAGCGAACATTATGTTTTGAGCATCATTCTAACATATGAACTCTACAGGCTTGACAAACACATACTAGTATTAATACGGTCATCCATATTATTTTGCAGTTTAGTATTACATAGTGAAAGTTAATGATAACTTAATTTTACACTGAACAACAATTTAAGGGGAAATCTAATCCCAACATATCGGGTCACACAATCCAAAATATAACTCTCGAAAAGATGAATCAAATTCCATAACCAGGAAAGACCGGCAATCATGCTCTCAAACCTTTCAATATTTCATATAACAAAGCTAGTCTGAGGTGCACATTTTGCAAAGAAAGAAAGAAAAAAAATTACGAATGTCACATTATTTTTGTTTGTAACTTCCAATTATCGTATTGTCACGGTTGGGAGACGAAGCTGAGACAGAACACTTGTTGTAGTTTTGAAGCATGAAACGTTTAAAACGCTTCTCATACAGGGCTGTATCTACCCAACCTCCCTAGTTACATGGCAGCATTTGGAACGCTAACAGTAACATAAAGCCGTCCCTCATTTCGCAGCCTCGTGTAGACAGACAGACTAAGTGGATTAGATTAGAATCCACTTGAGTTGAAATGAAAAAAGGAGTTGCCGACGGTAGGGATGTAAATGCATATCCAAATGAAATGTTCTTTCAACCACTAGTCAGACAAATGATTACAATGATTAATCAGAGTGTAATTTGTGCTTTACATTTTTCCCTTGTAGATAATTGCAGGACATACATAATGCAGAAGGTAGAGGAAGAAGCCAGAGATATTTTTTTATTTCCTGAGGTGCCCTCTCTCTCTCTCTCTCACTCTCTCACTCTCTCTCGCTCTTTCTCTCTCACTCTCCCACTCTTTCTCTCACACTCTCCCACTCTTTCTCTTTCTCTCTCACTCTCTCTCTCCCTCTTTCTCTCTCTCCGTCTCTGTCTCTCACAATTCAATTCACTCTCACTCTCTCTCTCTCCCTCTTTCTCTCTCTCCGTCTCTCTCCGTCTCTCTCAATTCAATTCAAGCTCTCTCTCTCTCTCTCGCTCTCTCTCTTTCACGCTCTCTCTCTTTCACGCTCTCTCTCTCTCGCTCTCTCGCTCTCTCTCTCTCGCTCTCTCGCTTGCTCTCTCTCTCGCTCGCTCTCTCTCTCGCTCTCTCGCTCTCTCTCTATCTATCTCTCTCTCTCTCACAATTCAATTCACTCTCTCTTTCTCTCTCTCTTTATCTCTCTCTCACAATTCAATTCACTCTCTCTCCCTCTTTCTCTCTGTCTCTGACTCTCACAATTCAATTCACTCTCTCTCACAAAAACCCCATCCTCAATTCTTTCCTCCATCTCCTAACAATGCCATTAATGTGTATCACTCCACCAGTCTTTCACTCCTCTGCAAACAGTCCAACTGCTTTCTCCAATCATCCCTTATTTTCTGTTTCTCTTTCCCTGAAGGGAGCATTTTTACACCTAATTGAAAACATAAAGTACATGTTCTCAATACAACAACACACTCATAGATCTGCTTCAGTTCGTTTATGTTATTACAGGCCTTTAACATGTCCAGTTGTATCATTTTGATTGATTTTTTTAAAAACCAATTTAAAATGTTGCTGTTTTTTTTTAAGCACATTTTAGAATTCGTAAAAAGTACTAAGCTGTTTTAATAGCGTTCATGTTATTATCACAGTCTCTTTCATGTCTCTGAATCCAAGTTGTAAAGCACAAAAAACAGAGAAGTGGCTAAGTGGGTTGGTACAGGGGCTTGTAGATAAAAGGGGGTTATTTACTTTGATGTCGTTCGGTACTGGACATCTCACGGTGTTAGCCATGCGGCCATGCGGCCATGCGGCGTTAAGCCCCCCAGATCACCACTCTGATCAGAAGAGATACATATTGAGAAGTGACACCGTACTGCGGGAATCACACAGATATGCTGGTCTGCATCCCAAACGGCATCTTATTAGCTTTATAGTGCACTACATTTGACCAGAGCCCAATAGGGTAGTGCCTTACTTTTGACCGGAGCCCTATGTCGGGAACAGATTGCCATTTGGGATGCACACACTGTGAGTGGTGACAGGGTGCTGCTGTGTTCACTGAGGGATGGTGACCTGTGCTGTTATTCTGTTAGCCTCTTCTCTACACAGGGTTCAGAGCAGCTAACAGCAGCATTTACCTGGAACGCATCCAAAATGGCACCCTATTCCCTTTGTAGTGCACTACTTTTGACCAGAGCTCTATAGGGCCCTAGTCAAAAGTAGTGCACTTTAAAGGGAATAGGGTGCCATTCAGGTGGTCATCACATCTTATGTCCTACCAGCAACCACTACATGGCTTGTCTCTTGTCCGTTCCTGGACTCTGGTTTGGGGAGTGCATCAAAGCAGGGACCGAGAGACTGAAAAACAGCTTCTATCTCAAGGCCATCAGACTGTTAAACAGCCACCACTAACATTTAGCGGCCGCTGGCAACACACTGACTCAACTTCAGCCACTTTAATAATGGGAATTGATGGAAATGTATGTAAAAATGTACCACTGGCCACTTTAAACAATGCCACTTAATATAATGTTTACATACCCTACATTACTCATCTCATATGTATATGTATATACTGTACTCTATAACATCTACTGCATCTTGCCATCTTTATGTAATACATGTATCACTAGCCACTTTAAACTATGCCACTTTATGTTTACATACCCTACATTACTCATCTCATATGTATATACTGTACTCTAGACCATCTACTGCATCTTGCCTATGCCGTTCTGTACCATCCCTCATTCATATATCTTTATGTACATATTCTTTATTCCTTTACACGTGTGTGTATAAGGTAGTAGTTGTGGAATTGTTAGGTTAGATTACTTGCTGGTTATTACTGCATTGTCGGAACTAGAAGCACAAGCATTTCGCTACACTCGCATTAACATCTGCTAACCATGTGTATGTGACAAATAAAATGTGATTTGATTTGATTTGATTTGGGAGATGTGGAGTGGCAGAGCCCTTATCTTATGTGGTAGTAGTCACTGTTACTGAAGAGTCCTTGTATACACACACACACACACACACACACACACACACACACACACACACACACACACACACACACACACACACACACACACACACACACACACACACACACACACACACACACACGCACGCAGGGCACACACACGCAGGACACACACACAAAACACACAAACACACACTGGGTCAGCATTATGTGTTCACTTTGTTATCATGTCCCCTTTATAATTAGAATGCTGTAATTATTATCACCATAATTAACAAATTGCTACTGCAGCAGTATTGGTGGGCAGTTACCAATGGTGGGAGAAATATTACTTTATTTACATTGTCAGTTAACAATGTTGTGCAAATATCTCCTTCTCATTCAAGGTTCGTCTGTTATTTAACCTTTATTTAGCCAGTTAAGACCAATTTTTTTTTTTTTTACAATGACGGCCTACCCCGGCCATACCCTCCTTTAACCCGGACGACGTCGACCCTATGAGATGATAGGTGTGAGTCTTTCTGTAATGGATCTATTTAAGTTGTAGTCATTATGTCATACCTCTAGCTTTATTGAACCAGGACTATAGTTTAAATAAAGGTTAAATAAAAAAAATAGAAAAAAATAAGAAATTGAACTGGGGGCTTTTTCACAAAAAAAGTACCAGACAAGGTCAGAATCATCATTTCAATCTCAAAACGTTATTATTACTGTGACATTACTGTTGGGGCAAAGACATCTTAACTAACACTGCCAGATGATAGACGTTCATGCTACCTATCGATTTTACACAATACAATTATTGAGATAGGACAGTAATCCAGTTACGTAATGGACACTGAAATCTTCCATTAGCTCCCCCTAAGGTAAAGCCAAATGATTTAGCTCAGTAGGCTAACAGTCAGTCTTGTAGAACTCTGCAAACTCGGGTTTTAACCATTCTTGGCTATAAAAACAACAGAAGACTTTGCTCTGTTGTCGCCAAGGTTCAATTGATTAACTGGTTTTCCCCTGTAGTCTCTCTCGCTGGTACACACTCTAAGAGAGGCAATTAAACTAGAATCTATTAGCAACTCTGTTCTCCTTTTTTGGCCATTGAAACAACGCTGGGGAAAGTCATGGTGTGATGCATTATATTGGAGCAGGTTTGACGGTGTTATGGCTGGAAGAAGCATATAAAGACACAGAGAAATTTTAACTCTCTAGAATGATGTCCTATTTTAAAGTAGATCTGAAATAGGAAACGAACAAACTAGCGCGTGTCAAAAACACTGCAAACATTTATTCTCTGTTCCAGAAGGTGATGTCAAAGCAAGCTCAAGGCTGATGGACAGTTCTACTGATTTACTCATCAGCTTTAATTCCTGACACGTATAGGCTCCATCCCTATTGGCAATGGAGCCAGCCAGGGAATGGATGTGTTTGTGCAATTGGTTTCACAGGGTCTATTTCAGCAGGGGATCGAGGGTCTATTCTAATCTAGGAACTGGACATTGATAAAGCTTGGAGGTAAAAGTGTCTTACGTAATGGGAATAATGTATAGTCAGTCTAAGTTAGAGGGTTTTTTGCCCACATGCCTTTTTTCTACACAAACAGTGGATTGTTAAACAAAGATACTCTTGAGGCCTAAGACTTGTTCTAAGACTTGTTCTAAGACTTGTTCTAAGACTTGTTCTAAGACTTGTTCTAAGACTTGTTCTACTTGTTCTAAGACTTGCTTATCTGTCTTTTATTTCCAGGGTTTGACGCATACTTCACATCGCGGACGCTGGAGAACAACCGCAGGAACGTTTGGTTCGCAGAATACTGGGAGGAGAACTTCAACTGTAAACTAATGAGTTCCTCCAAGAAGGAAGACACCAGCAGGAAGTGCACAGGTAGCCATTTTGTTTCTGCACATGACAAAGTTGTACTTTAAACCCATTAAATATTGTTATTTAATCATAGGGCATGGTCATAGGCATATAATAGATTTTGGAGAACTTAACAAGGTTGTACTTTATTACCCTAAACATTTTAACTCTTTAATCATATGACATTGTAGTAGGTGTATGACAGGATCTGCAATACATTGCTGTTCTCTGAACACCACTTGGTAATGTTTTATTCTGCGCTCTGCAATGATGTACAGTAACCAGCCTAAGGCTTGGTACTCTTGTTGTAGGTGTGGATGATAGGGTTTGAAATCAATGCAGTGGTATTGAACACCACTCTTTTGCTGAGGAAGTTCAACCCACAACAGATTTCTTTCTGTGCACGCAACCTACTCTACTGCAGTCTCATATGTATGATTCATTGAATTGAAGATCACTGCCTACCAAACAACATGCTACTTTTTCAATGATTGAAGATCACTGCCCACAAAACAACATGCTGCTTCTTCAATGATTGAATTGAAGATCACTCCCCACCAAACAACATGCTGCTTCTTCAATGACTCTCTTTCTTGTTTGTTTCAAGTTTTTCCCCTTGCATTAGAACGCAACACCATAAAGAAGAGCTCAAGTCCCCTAGTCCGAGCTGAGCTTAGCTGAGCCCTTCCATTACATAATGAGCCTGGCTTCATCCCTATCCATATCTCCTCTCTGCTGTGGGTTCTGCATTTCAAATGGCACCGCATTTCCTATGAGTCATGGTCGAAAGTAGTGCACTACATAGAAAATAAGGTGCCATTTGAGACTCAGCCTGTATTTCAGGATGATTGACTTGTACAATACTACCGGCACAGCAGGCTGGATGAGACACGGTGGAAGACTGACAAGTTAAGCCTTGAAGGATTCTTAATGAGAATGTCAGAAAACAGATATTACATTATAAATCTACAAGCAAGGTGTTTCTTTCTGTGGAATAAGTGTGGTATAGTTTAGCCACAGGAACCATGAAGAAATACTACACGTGTGATGTTTATCTGGTGATAGTGCAGTAGGTGGAGGTGTAATTTAATTAACTTTTTTGTTAATTAAATTATTTGTAAACATAACTCAATAATATTTGAAATTATGTATTTCCTATTCATCAAAAACTGTATCAATAAGACTTGAACTGACTTACAGTTGAAGTCAGAAGTTTACATACACCTTAGCCAAATACATTTAGCAGTGGCTTCTTCCTTGCTGAGCGGCCATTCAGATTATGTCGATATAGGACTCGTTTTACTGTGGATATAGATACTTTTGTACCTGTTTCCTCCATTATCTTCACAAGGTCCTTTGCTGTTGTTCTTGGATTGATTGGCACTTTTCGTACCAAAGTACATTCATCTCTAGGAGACAGAACGCGTCTCCATCCTGAGCGGTATGACGGCTGCGTGGTCCCATGGTGTATATACTTGCGTACTATTGTTCGTACAGATGAACGTGGCACCTTCAGGCATTTGGAAATTGCTCCCAAGGATGAACCAGACTTGTGGAGGTCCACAATTTTTGTCTGAGGTCTTGGCTGATTTCTTTTGATTTCCCCATGATGTCAAGCAAAGAGGCACTGAGTTTGAAGGTAGGCCTTGAAATATATCCACAAGTACACCTCCAATTGACTCAAGCTATGTCAATTAGCCTATCAGACTTCTAAAGCCATGACATAATTTTCTGGAATTTTCCAAGCTGTTTAAAGTCACAGTCAACTTAGTGTATTTTATATTCTGACCCACTGGAATTGTGATACAGTGAATTCTAAGTGAAATAATCTGTCTGTAAACAATTGTTGGAAAAATGGCTTGTGTCACGCACAAAGTAGATGTACTAACCGACTTGCCAAAACTATAGTTAACAAGAAATGCGTCGAGTGGTTGAAAAACGAGTTTTAAGAACTCCAGCCTAAGTGGATGTAAACTTCTGACTTCAACTGTATATTCTTTCTAAATATAGTATAATCAAATGATACAACTATTAACTATAAGATTTCACCTTCCTTGTAACAGTAAAATACATATTTGTTTGTTTACTGTTAGAGAAAATCTGCGTATTTTCTAAAGGTCTCTCTTGATCAAAACATCTGTCCCATCGTTGTGAATGTCTCACAGAGCTCTAGCTTGGCTTCCTGAACTTGTACAAAAATGCACCTTTCATTTCATACTAATCTTGTCCATCTATGACAAACAAAAATAGTTTTTAAGAATTTAGATTAATGGCTATAATTCAATCTCTACATGTGCTATAGTGATGAAACCACTCTCTCCTGCTACTCTACAATGTAAAGATTGCAGGCATGTGCTTTGTCAGTGGCTGTGAGGTAACGTTCAGTCTGGAGTTGATGGACAGTCGTAAGAGTGAATGAAATGGTAGGAGGTACATCCCAGCGTCAAGTGGTTTCAAATTTCACGTCCTTCGTAACACAGGCTCAAAAAAAAGATATACAACTATGTCCTTGAGAACCAGGGCCCTCAGTTAACGTGGTGTCCACAGATCAATTTACATGCAAATTAGCAAAAATGTACAGGTTTTAGGCCAGATTGTTCTTCAAGCTGTTGAAACGTTCATACTGTAGATGACCAGCAAGGTCAAATCATAATCAATAGTTATAGGGAGGGGGGGGGGGGGGGCAGAGAACCTGGCAGGATATAACCCCACCCACTTTTGCAAAAGCACAGCCCCCACACCACCAAAGGGATATCAACTGGTCCCTAATTTACTACCCTGAGACAAGGCCAAGTATAGTCCACGAAGATCTCCTCCGCTGCACGAGCCAAGGACAGGAATGATGGAAGAGCATGAGAGAACCAGTGACTCAGCCCTTGTAATAGGGTCAGAGATAAAGAATCCCAGTGGAGAGAGGGGAGCCGGCCAGGCAGAGACAGCAAAGGAGGTTTGTCAATCCAGTACCTTGCCATTCACCTTCGCACCCCTGGGCCAAACTACACTCAATCATAAGATCTACTGAAGAGATGAGTCTTCAGTAAAGACTTAAAGGTCGAGATTGAGTCTGCATCTTTCACATGGATCGACAGACTATTTAATAAAAATGGAACTCTATACGAGAAAGCCCTGCCTCCAGCTTTTTGCTTAGAAATTCTAGGAATAATAAGGAGGTCTGTGTCTTGTGACCGTAGCGTACGTGTAGGTATGTAAGGCAGGACCAAATCGTCTGGTAGGAGCAAGTCCATGTAATGCTTAGTATGATAGCAGTAACACTTTGAAATCAACCCTGGCCTTAACAGGAAGTCAGTGTAGAGAGGCTAGCACTGGAGTAATATGATCAAATATTTTGGTTCTAGTCAAGATTATAGCAGCTGTGTTTAGCACTAACTGAAGTTTATTTAGTGCTTTATCCGTGTAGCTGGAGAGTAGAGCATTGCAGTACACTAATCTTGAAGTTACAAAAGCAGCATTTTTGGGCAAATTTTATTTTGCAATGTTTTTCAAAGATGTAAAAAAGCTACTCTTTAAATATTTTGTATATGTTCGTCCATAAAGGAGGGAGATCAGGGTCCAGAATAATGCTGAGGTCCTTCACACTTTTCTTTGAGACGACTGTAGAACCATCGAGATCCATTTTCAGATTTGACAGCAGATCACTTATGTTTCTTAGAACTGAAACTATCTAACATCTTTGTTTTTTTGTCAGAGTTTAACAGTAAGATTTCTTAGTGAGGTAAGTGCACTAATTAACATGAAACATGATTAATAACAGCCATTTCCTGTCGGTATCCTAACATACCTAATCCCCTTTAACAAGACACCTCCACTATTACTGCAGTAGCTTCAGTGACTGCTATACTTTTTTTAAACACATTACAAGACACAATTACTTGATTATCATTAAAAACATGATTAACAACTCCAAGTACAATCTCTAGGTGGGTACACTATTCCCTATAAGACGTCTACCTCCAGTGTGAGAGGTGTGAGAGTGAAAAAGTGAAAACAGCACCCCCTATTGAGAAAAGGTTAACAACTCCAAGTACAATCTCTAGGTGGGTACACTATTCCCTATAAGACGTCTACCTCCAGTGTGAGAGGTGTGAGAGCATTCAACCAAAGCAACCTCAGAGATAGACAGTACCTTTTTATGATATAACAAATACATTTTTTGAATCTGTACTTAATTAATTGACATTAAAAAAAGATTATTCGTCATCCTCAATTCTAGATTTTTAACAATCTCCGGATACATACCCTACTGATCCCCAGTAATACCTAAGCCACATAATGAGACACCTAGGTAGTACCCTACTGATCCCCAGTAATACCTAAGCCCCATAATGAGACACCTAGGTAAAAAACCACCTGCAGTGTTAATAGGCTGAGAGGTCAGTGGTAGTGATATGACGACTGTACCTTCAGAAACTGCTGTATCAAATCAAATGTATTTATAAAGCCCTTTTTACATCAGCAGATGTCACATAGTGATGGACAAAAACCCATTATAAAACCCCAAACAGCAAGCAATGCAGATGTAGACAGAATTACAGTTGCAAGGAAAAACGCCCTAGAAAGGCAGGAACCAAGAAAGAAACTTAGAGAGGAACCAGGCTCTGAGGGGTGGCCAGTCCTCTTCTGGCTGTGCCGGGTAGAGGAACCAGGATCTGAAGGGTGGCCAGTCCTCTTCTGGCTGTTGCCGGGTAGAGGAACCAGGATCTGAAGGGTGGCCAGTCCTCTTCTGGCTGTTGCCGGGTAGAGGAACCAGGATCTGAAGGGTGGCCAGTCCTCTTCTGGCTGTTGCCGGGTAGAGGAACCAGGATCTGAAGGGTGGCCATTCCTCTTCTGGCTGTGCCGGGTAGAGGAACCAGGATCTGAAGGGTGGCCAGTCCTCTTCTGGCTGTACCGGGTAGAGGAACCAGGATCTGAAGGGTGGCCAGTCCTCTTCTGGCTGTTGCCAGGTAGAGGAACCAGGATCTGAAGGGTGGCCAGTCCTCTTCTGGCTGTACCGGGTAGAGGAACCAGGATCTGAACGGTGGCCAGGCCTCTTCTGGCTGTTGCCGGGTAGAGGAACCAGGATCTGAAGGGTGGCCAGTCCTCTTCTGGCTGTACCGGGTAGAGGAACCAGGATCTGAAGGGTAGCCAGTCCTCTTCTGGCTGTACCGGGTAGAGGAACCAGGATCTGAACGGTGGCCAGTCCTCTTCTGGCTGTACCGGGTAGAGGAACCAGGATCTGAACGGTGGCCAGTCCTCTTCTGGCTGTTGCCGGGTAGAGGAACCAGGATCTGAAGGGTGGCCAGTCCTCTTCTGGCTGTACCGGGTAGAGGAACCAGGATCTGAAGGGTGGCCAGTCCTCTTCTGGCTGTACCGGGTAGAGGAACCAGGATCTGAAGGGTGGCCAGTCCTCTTCTGGCTGTTGCCGGGTAGAGGAACCAGGATCTGAACGGTGGCCAGTCCTCTTCTGGCTGTACCGGGTAGAGGAACCAGGATCTGAACGGTGGCCAGTCCTCTTCTGGGTGTACCCTTTTTAGTTAACAAACAAAACGGATGAATTATGAAAATAGTTTAAACTATCTCCATATGCTAATCCTCCAAATAAAGCGTAATCTCTTAGAAGTATGTTGAATAACTGTAGTGGTTAATTATGAAACAAGCAACAAACAAAAAATAATTTTGATCACCTTGAAAGATTCACAACGCGGTGTGCAAACAATGACACCACTCAGAAGCATATACGTTGAAATACCTTTTTATTGTTTATATGAAACATGATTAACATCTAGCTACATGTAGGTATTCTAATTCTCCACACCAAGAATACTTAATAACTTATCCCCATGACAAGCCACTTAGGCCTCCAGTGTGAGATTTCAGCAGGAGTGAATGCTGTACCTTTTTTTTAACATAACACACACATTGATCAGAGTCACAGTTCATTAGCATGAACACATGATTACCAATCTCCAGTTATTACCTATTCGAATATATAATGAGACCCCAAGGTAGCAGTAGCGCAGATCACTAACCCTGCTCTGGCTGTGGTTCCCCTCTCCTATCTAGGTGGAACATGCTTTTGTAGTTTAGCCCCTTTGCCTGGAGACAGCCAGGCAGCCAGCTAGGCAGGCAGGCAGGCAGCGAGCTGTGTGAGGCCAATTTGCACACATCAAGGGACAGAGTGGGACGACAGTAGGGGAAGCACATGCTGCTGTTGTAAGGATTACATTATGCTGCAGGGGCAATATGGGTCCTGGGATTCTGATAGGGTAGGAGAGATCAGAGTCTGGTGTTTCCAGTGTAGGAGGAGAGATCAGAGTCTGGTGTTTCCAGTGTAGGAGGAGAGATCGGAGTCTGGTGTTTCCAGTGAGGGAGGGAAAGAGAACAGAGTCTGGTGTTTCCAGTGAGGGACTAGAGATCAGAGTCTGGTGTTTCCAGTGAGGGTGGGAAAGAGATCAGAGTCTGGTGTTTCCAGTGAGGGTGGGAAAGAGAACAGAGTCTGATGTTTCCAGTGAGGGAGGGAAAGAGAACAGGGTCTGATGTTTCCAGTGAGGGAGGGAAAGAGAACAGGGTCTGATGTTTACAGTGACGTTGGGAAAGAGAACAGAGTCTGGTCTTTCCAGAGAGGGAGGGAAAGAGAACAGGTTCTGATGTTTCCAGAGAGGGAGGGAAAGAGAACAGGTTCTGATGTTTCCAGAGAGGGAGGGAAAGAGAACAGGGTCTGATGTTTCCAGAGAGGGAGGGAAAGAGAACAGGGTCTGGTGTTTCCAATGAGGGAGGGAAAGAGAACAGAGTCTGGTGTTTCCAGTGAGGGACAAGATATCAGAGACTGGCGTTTCCAGTGAGTGAAGGAAAGAGAACAGAGTCTGGTGTTTCCAGTGAGTGAAGGAAAGAGAACAGGGTCTGATGTTTCCAGAGAGGGTGGGAAAGAGAACAGAGTATGATGTTTCCAGAGAGGGAGGGAAAGAGAACATGGTCTGATGTTTCCAGAGAGGGAGGGAAAGAGAACAGGGTCTGATGTTTCCAGAGAGGGAGGGAAAGAGAACAGGGTCTGATGTTTCCAGAGAGGGAGGGAAAGAGAACAGAGTCTGGTGTTTCCAGAGAGGGAGGGAAAGAGAACAGAGTCTGGTGTTTCCAGAGAGGGAGGGAAAGAGAACAGAGTCTGGTGTTTCCAGTGAGGGTGGGAGAGAGAACAGACTCTGGTGTTTCCAGTGAGGGAGGGAAAGAGAGCAGGTTCTGATGTTTCCAGTGATGGAGGGAAAGAGAACAGAGTCTGGTGTTTCCAGTGAGGGTGGGAAAGAGAACAGAGTCTGGTGTTTCCAGTGAGGGTGGGAAAGAGAACATGGTCTTGTGTTTCCAGTGAGGGAGGGAAAGAGAACAGGGTCTGGTGTTTCCAGAGAGGGTGGGAAAGAGAACAGGGTCTGGTGTTTCCAATGAGCGTGGGAAAGAGAACATGGTCTTGTGTTTCCAGAGAGGGAGGGAAAGAGAACAGGTTCTGATGTTTCCAGAGAGGGAGGGAAAGAGAACAGGTTCTGATGTTTCCAGAGAGGGAGGGAAAGAGAACAGGGTCTGATGTTTCCAGAGAGGGAGGGAAAGAGAACCGGGTCTGGTGTTTCCAGTGAGGGAGGGAAAGAGAACAGAGTCTGGTGTTTCCAGTGAGGGACAAGATATCAGAGACTGGTGTTTCCAGTGAGTGAAGGAAAGAGAACAGAGTCTGGTGTTTCCAGTGAGTGAAGGAAAGAGAACAGGGTCTGATGTTTCCAGAGAGGGTGGGAAAGAGAACAGGGTCTGGTGGTTCCAGTGAGGGTGGGAAAGAGAATAGAGTCTGGTGTTTCCAGTGAGGGTGGGAATGAAAACAGGGTCTGGTGTTTCAAGAGAAGGTGGGAAAGAGAACAGACTCTGGTGTTTCCAGTGTAGGAGGAGAGATCAGAGTCTGGTGTTTCCAGTGTAGGAGGAGAGATCAGAGTCTGGTGTTTCCAGTGTAGGAGGAGAGATCAGAGTCTGGTGTTTCCAGTGTAGGAGGAGAGATCAGAGTCTGGTGTTTCCAGTGAGGGTGGGAAAGAGAACAGTCTGGTGTTTCCGGTGAGGGTGGGAAAGAGAACACGGTCTGGTGTTTCCAGAGAGGGTGGGAAAGAGAACAGGTTCTGGTGTTTCCAATGAGGGTGGGAAAGAGAACATGGTCTTGTGTTTCCAGAGAGGGAGGGAAAGAGAACAGGGTCTGATGTTTCCAGAGAGGGAGGGAAAGAGAACCGGGTCTGGTGTTTCCAGTGAGGGAGGGAAAGAGAACAGAGTCTGGTGTTTCCAGTGAGGGACAAGATATCAGAGACTGGTGTTTCCAGTGAGTGAAGGAAAGAGAACAGAGTCTGGTGTTTCCAGTGAGTGAAGGAAAGAGAACAGGGTCTGATGTTTCCAGAGAGGGTGGGAAAGAGAACAGGGTCTGGTGGTTCCAGTGAGGGCGGGAAAGAGAATAGAGTCTGGTGTTTCCAGTGAGGGTGGGAAAGAAAACAGGGTCTGGTGTTTCCAGAGAAGGTGGGAAAGAGATCAGAGTCTGGTGTTTCCAGTGTAGGAGGAGAGATAAGTGTCTGGTGTTTCCATTGTAGGAGGAGAGATCAGAGTCTGGTGTTTCCAGTGTAGGAGGAGAGATCAGAGTCTGGTGTTTCCAGTGTAGGAGGAGAGATCAGAGTCTGGTGTTTCCAGTGTAGGAGGAGAGATCAGAGTCTGGTGTTTCCAGTGTAGGAGGAGAGATCAGAGTCTGGTGTTTCCAGTGAGCGAGGAGAGATCAGAGTCTGGTGTTTCCAGTGAGGGAGGGAAAGAGAACAGAGTCTGGTGTGTCCAGTGAGGGTGGGAAAGAGAACAGAGTCTGGTGTGTCCAGTGAGGGTGGGAAAGAGAACAGAGTCTGGTGTTTCCAGAGATGGTGGGAAAGAGAACAGAGTCTGGTGTTTCCAGTGAGGGTGGGAAAGACAATAGAGTCTGGTGTTTCCAGTGAGGGTGGGAAAGTGAACAGAGTCTGGTGTTTCCAGTGAGGGTGGGAAAGAGAACAGAGTCTGGTGTGTCCAGTGAGGGTGAGAAAGAGAACAGGGTCTGGTGTTTCCAGTGACGGTGGGAAAGAGAACAGAGTCTGGTGTTTCCAGAGATGGAGGGAAAGAGAACAGAGTCTGGTGTTTCCAGTGAGGGTGGGAAAGAGAACAGGGTCTGGTGTTTCCAGAGATGGAGGGAAAGAGAAAAGAGTCTGGTGTTTCCAGTGAGGGAGGGAACGAGAACAGAGTCTGGTGTTTCCAGAGAGGGAGGGAAAGAGAACAGAGTCTGGTGTTTAAAGAGAGGGAGGGAAAGAGAACAGAGTCTGGTGTTTCCAGTGAGGGTGGGAAAGAGAACAGAGTCTGGTGTTTCCAATGAGGGTGGGAAAGAGAACATGGTCTTGTGTTTCCAGTGAGGGTGGGAAAGAGAACAGGTTCTGATGTTTCCAGTGAGGGAGGGAAAGAGAACAGAGTCTGGTGTTTCCAGTGAGGGTGGGAAAGAGAACAGAGTCTGGTGTTTCCAGTGAGGGAGGGAAAGAGAACAGGGTCTGGTGTTTCCAGAGAGGGTGGGAAAGAGAACAGGGTCTGGTGTTTCCAATGAGGGTGGGAAAGAGAACATGGTCTTGTGTTTCCAGTGAGGGTGGGAAAGAGAACAGGTTCTGATGTTTCCAGTGAGGGAGGGAAAGAGAACAGGGTCTGATGTTTCCAGAGAGGGAGGGAAAGAGAACAGGGTCTGGTGTTTCCAGTGAGGGAGGGAAAGAGAACAGAGTCTGGTGTTTCCAGAGAGGGAGGGAAAGAGAACAGAGTCTGGTGTTTCCAGTGAGGGACAAGATATCAGAGACTGGTGTTTCCAGTGAGTGAAGGAAAGAGAACAGAGTCTGGTGTTTCCAGTGAGTGAAGGAAAGAGAACAGGGTCTGATGTTTCCAGAGTGGATGGGAAAGAGAACAGGGTCTGGTGGTTCCAGTGAGGGTGGGAAAGAGAACAGAGTCTGGTGTTTCCAGTGTAGGAGGAGAGATCAGAGTCTGGTGTTTCCAGTGTAGGAGGAGAGATAAGAGTCTGGTGTTTCCATTGTAGCAGGAGAGATCAGAGTCTGGTTTTTCCAGTGTAGGAGGAGAGATCAGAGTCTGGTGTTTCCAGTGAGCGAGGAGAGATCAGAGTCTGGTGTTTCCAGTGAGGGAGGGAAAGAGAACAGGGTCTGGTGTGTCCAGTGAGGGTGGGAAAGAGAACAGAGTCTGGTGTGTCCAGTGAGGGTGGAAAAGAGAACAGAGTCTGGTGTTTCCAGAGATGGTGGGAAAGAGAACAGAGTCTGGTGTTTCCAGTGAGGGTGGGAAAGACAACAGAGTCTGGTGTTTCCAGTGAGGGTGGGAAAGAGAACAGAGTCTGGTGGTTCCAGTGATGGAGGGAAAGAGAACAGAGTCTGGTGTTTCCAGTGAGGGTGGGAAAGTGAACAGAGTCTTGTGTTTCCAGTGAGGGAGGGAAAGAGAACAGGGTCTGGTGTTTCCAGAGAGGGTGGGAAAGAGAACAGGGTCTGGTGTTTCCAATGAGCGTGGGAAAGAGAACATGGTCTTGTGTTTCCAGAGAGGGAGGGAAAGAGAACAGGTTCTGATGTTTCCAGAGAGGGAGGGAAAGAGAACAGGTTCTGATGTTTCCAGAGAGGGAGGGAAAGAGAACAGGGTCTGATGTTTCCAGAGAGGGAGGGAAAGAGAACCGGGTCTGGTGTTTCCAGTGAGGGAGGGAAAGAGAACAGAGTCTGGTGTTTCCAGTGAGGGACAAGATATCAGAGACTGGTGTTTCCAGTGAGTGAAGGAAAGAGAACAGAGTCTGGTGTTTCCAGTGAGTGAAGGAAAGAGAACAGGGTCTGATGTTTCCAGAGAGGGTGGGAAAGAGAACAGGGTCTGGTGGTTCCAGTGAGGGTGGGAAAGAGAATAGAGTCTGGTGTTTCCAGTGAGGGTGGGAATGAAAACAGGGTCTGGTGTTTCCAGAGGATGTGGGAAAGAGAACAGACTCTGGTGTTTCCAGTGTAGGAGGAGAGATCAGAGTCTGTTGTTTCCAGTGTAGGAGGAGAGATCAGAGTCTGGTGTTTAAAGAGAGGGAGGGAAAGAGAACAGAGTCTGGTGTTTCCAGTGAGGGTGGGAAAGAGAACAGAGTCTGGTGTTTCCAATGAGGGTGGGAAAGAGAACATGGTCTTGTGTTTCCAGTGAGGGTGGGAAAGAGAACAGGTTCTGATGTTTCCAGTGAGGGAGGGAAAGAGAACAGAGTCTGGTGTTTCCAGTGAGGGTGGGAAAGAGAACAGAGTCTGGTGTTTCCAGTGAGGGAGAAAAAGAGAACAGGGTCTGGTGTTTCCAGAGAGGGTGGGAAAGAGAACAGGGTCTGGTGTTTCCAATGAGGGTGGGAAAGAGAACATGGTCTTGTGTTTCCAGTGAGGGTGGGAAAGAGAACAGGTTCTGATGTTTCCAGTGAGGGAGGGAAAGAGAACAGGGTCTGATGTTTCCAGAGAGGGAGGGAAAGAGAACAGGGTCTGGTGTTTCCAGTGAGGGAGGGAAAGAGAACAGAGTCTGGTGTTTCCAGAGAGGGAGGGAAAGAGAACAGAGTCTGGTGTTTCCAGTGAGGGACAAGATATCAGAGACTGGTGTTTCCAGTGAGTGAAGGAAAGAGAACAGAGTCTGGTGTTTCCAGTGAGTGAAGGAAAGAGAACAGGGTCTGATGTTTCCAGAGTGGATGGGAAAGAGAACAGGGTCTGGTGGTTCCAGTGAGGGTGGGAAAGAGAACAGAGTCTGGTGTTTCCAGTGTAGGAGGAGAGATCAGAGTCTGGTGTTTCCAGTGTAGGAGGAGAGATAAGAGTCTGGTGTTTCCATTGTAGCAGGAGAGATCAGAGTCTGGTTTTTCCAGTGTAGGAGGAGAGATCAGAGTCTGGTGTTTCCAGTGAGCGAGGAGAGATCAGAGTCTGGTGTTTCCAGTGAGGGAGGGAAAGAGAACAGGGTCTGGTGTGTCCAGTGAGGGTGGGAAAGAGAACAGAGTCTGGTGTGTCCAGTGAGGGTGGAAAAGAGAACAGAGTCTGGTGTTTCCAGAGATGGTGGGAAAGAGAACAGAGTCTGGTGTTTCCAGTGAGGGTGGGAAAGACAACAGAGTCTGGTGTTTCCAGTGAGGGTGGGAAAGAGAACAGAGTCTGGTGGTTCCAGTGATGGAGGGAAAGAGAACAGAGTCTGGTGTTTCCAGTGAGGGTGGGAAAGTGAACAGAGTCTTGTGTTTCCAGTGAGGGAGGGAAAGAGAACAGGGTCTGGTGTTTCCAGAGAGGGTGGGAAAGAGAACAGGGTCTGGTGTTTCCAATGAGCGTGGGAAAGAGAACATGGTCTTGTGTTTCCAGAGAGGGAGGGAAAGAGAACAGGTTCTGATGTTTCCAGAGAGGGAGGGAAAGAGAACAGGTTCTGATGTTTCCAGAGAGGGAGGGAAAGAGAACAGGGTCTGATGTTTCCAGAGAGGGAGGGAAAGAGAACCGGGTCTGGTGTTTCCAGTGAGGGAGGGAAAGAGAACAGAGTCTGGTGTTTCCAGTGAGGGACAAGATATCAGAGACTGGTGTTTCCAGTGAGTGAAGGAAAGAGAACAGAGTCTGGTGTTTCCAGTGAGTGAAGGAAAGAGAACAGGGTCTGATGTTTCCAGAGAGGGTGGGAAAGAGAACAGGGTCTGGTGGTTCCAGTGAGGGTGGGAAAGAGAATAGAGTCTGGTGTTTCCAGTGAGGGTGGGAATGAAAACAGGGTCTGGTGTTTCCAGAGGATGTGGGAAAGAGAACAGACTCTGGTGTTTCCAGTGTAGGAGGAGAGATCAGAGTCTGTTGTTTCCAGTGTAGGAGGAGAGATCAGAGTCTGGTGTTTAAAGAGAGGGAGGGAAAGAGAACAGAGTCTGGTGTTTCCAGTGAGGGTGGGAAAGAGAACAGAGTCTGGTGTTTCCAATGAGGGTGGGAAAGAGAACATGGTCTTGTGTTTCCAGTGAGGGTGGGAAAGAGAACAGGTTCTGATGTTTCCAGTGAGGGAGGGAAAGAGAACAGAGTCTGGTGTTTCCAGTGAGGGTGGGAAAGAGAACAGAGTCTGGTGTTTCCAGTGAGGGAGGGAAAGAGAACAGGGTCTGGTGTTTCCAGAGAGGGTGGGAAAGAGAACAGGGTCTGGTGTTTCCAATGAGGGTGGGAAAGAGAACATGGTCTTGTGTTTCCAGTGAGGGTGGGAAAGAGAACAGGTTCTGATGTTTCCAGTGAGGGAGGGAAAGAGAACAGGGTCTGATGTTTCCAGAGAGGGAGGGAAAGAGAACAGGGTCTGGTGTTTCCAGTGAGGGAGGGAAAGAGAACAGAGTCTGGTGTTTCCAGTGAGGGACAAGATATCAGAGACTGGTGTTTCCAGTGAGTGAAGGAAAGAGAACAGAGTCTGATGTTTCCAGTGAGTGAAGGAAAGAGAACAGGGTCTGATGTTTCCAGAGTGGATGGGAAAGAGAACAGGGTCTGGTGGTTCCAGTGAGGGTGGGAAAGAGAATAGAGTCTGGTGTTTCCAGTGAGGGTGGGAAAGAGAACAGGGTCTGGTGTTTCCAGTGTAGGAGGAGAGATCAGAGTCTGGTGTTTCCAGTGTAGGAGGAGAGATAAGAGTCTGGTGTTTCCATTGTAGCAGGAGAGATCAGAGTCTGGT
Source organism: Salvelinus fontinalis (assembly GCF_029448725.1). Classification (NCBI taxonomy): domain Eukaryota; kingdom Metazoa; phylum Chordata; class Actinopteri; order Salmoniformes; family Salmonidae; genus Salvelinus; species Salvelinus fontinalis. The sequence goes on along the minus strand of NC_074682.1, from coordinate 55,881,079 downwards.
TTTTCCAGTGTAGGAGGAGAGATCAGAGTCTGGTGTTTCCAGTGAGCGAGGAGAGATCAGAGTCTGGTGTTTCCAGTGAGGGAGGGAAAGAGAACAGGGTCTGGTGTGTCCAGTGAGGGTGGGAAAGAGAACAGAGTCTGGTGTGTCCAGTGAGGGTGGAAAAGAGAACAGAGTCTGGTGTTTCCAGAGATGGTGGGAAAGAGAACAGAGTCTGGTGTTTCCAGTGAGGGTGGGAAAGACAACAGAGTCTGGTGTTTCCAGTGAGGGTGGGAAAGAGAACAGAGTCTGGTGGTTCCAGTGATGGAGGGAAAGAGAACAGAGTCTGGTGTTTCCAGTGAGGGTGGGAAAGTGAACAGAGTCTTGTGTTTCCAGTGAGGGAGGGAAAGAGAACAGGGTCTGGTGTTTCCAGAGAGGGTGGGAAAGAGAACAGGGTCTGGTGTTTCCAATGAGCGTGGGAAAGAGAACATGGTCTTGTGTTTCCAGAGAGGGAGGGAAAGAGAACAGGTTCTGATGTTTCCAGAGAGGGAGGGAAAGAGAACAGGTTCTGATGTTTCCAGAGAGGGAGGGAAAGAGAACAGGGTCTGATGTTTCCAGAGAGGGAGGGAAAGAGAACCGGGTCTGGTGTTTCCAGTGAGGGAGGGAAAGAGAACAGAGTCTGGTGTTTCCAGTGAGGGACAAGATATCAGAGACTGGTGTTTCCAGTGAGTGAAGGAAAGAGAACAGAGTCTGGTGTTTCCAGTGAGTGAAGGAAAGAGAACAGGGTCTGATGTTTCCAGAGAGGGTGGGAAAGAGAACAGGGTCTGGTGGTTCCAGTGAGGGTGGGAAAGAGAATAGAGTCTGGTGTTTCCAGTGAGGGTGGGAATGAAAACAGGGTCTGGTGTTTCCAGAGAATGTGGGAGAGAGAACAGACTCTGGTGTTTCCAGTGTAGGAGGAGAGATCAGAGTCTGGTGTTTCCAGTGTAGGAGGAGAGATCAGAGTCTGGTGTTTCCAGTGTAGGAGGAGAGATCAGAGTCTGGTGTTTCCAGTGTAGGAGGAGAGATCAGAGTCTGGTGTTTCCAGTGAGGGTGGGAAAGAGAACAGTCTGGTGTTTCCGGTGAGGGTGGGAAAGAGAACACGGTCTGGTGTTTCCAGAGAGGGTGGGAAAGAGAACAGGTTCTGGTGTTTCCAATGAGGGTGGGAAAGAGAACATGGTCTTGTGTTTCCAGTGAGGGTGGGAAAGAGAACAGGTTCTGATGTTTCCAGTGAGGGTGGGAAAGAGAACAGGTTCTGATTTTTCCAGAGAGGGAGGGAAAGAGAACAGGGTCTGATGTTTCCAGAGAGGGAGGGAAAGAGAACCGGGTCTGGTGTTTCCAGTGAGGGAGGGAAAGAGAACAGAGTCTGGTGTTTCCAGTGAGGGACAAGATATCAGAGACTGGTGTTTCCAGTGAGTGAAGGAAAGAGAACAGAGTCTGGTGTTTCCAGTGAGTGAAGGAAAGAGAACAGGGTCTGATGTTTCCAGAGAGGGTGGGAAAGAGAACAGGGTCTGATGTTTCCAGTGAGGGCGGGAAAGAGAATAGAGTCTGGTGTTTCCAGTGAGGGTGGGAAAGAAAACAGGGTCTGGTGTTTCCAGAGAAGGTGGGAAAGAGATCAGAGTCTGGTGTTTCCAGTGTAGGAGGAGAGATAAGTGTCTGGTGTTTCCATTGTAAGAGGAGAGATCAGAGTCTGGTGTTTCCAGTGTAGGAGGAGAGATCAGAGTCTGGTGTTTCCAGTGTAGGAGGAAAGATCAGAGTCTGGTGTTTCCAGTGTAGGAGGAGAGATCAGAGTCTGGTGTTTCCAGTGTAGGAGGAGAGATCAGAGTCTGGTGTTTCCAGTGAGCGAGGAGAGATCAGAGTCTGGTGTTTCCAGTGAGGGAGGGAAAGAGAACAGAGTCTGGTGTGTCCAGTGAGGGTGGGAAAGAGAACAGAGTCTGGTGTGTCCAGTGAGGGTGGGAAAGAGAACAGAGTCTGGTGTTTCCAGAGATGGTGGGAAAGAGAACAGAGTCTGGTGTTTCCAGTGAGGGTGGGAAAGAGAACAGAGTCTGGTGTTTCCAATGAGGGTGGGAAAGAGAACATGGTCTTGTGTTTCCAGTGAGGGTGGGAAAGAGAACAGGTTCTGATGTTTCCAGTGAGGGAGGGAAAGAGAACAGAGTCTGGTGTTTCCAGTGAGGGTGGGAAAGAGAACAGAGTCTGGTGGTTCCAGTGATGGAGGGAAAGAGAACAGAGTCTGGTGTTTCCAGTGAGGGTGGGAAAGTGAACAGAGTCTGGTGTTTCCAGTGAGGGTGGGAAAGAGAACAGAGTCTGGTGTGTCCAGTGAGGGTGAGAAAGAGAACAGGGTCTGGTGTTTCCAGTGACGGTGGGAAAGAGAACAGAGTCTGGTGTTTCCAGAGATGGAGGGAAAGAGAACAGAGTCTGGTGTTTCCAGTGAGGGTGGGAAAGAGAACAGGGTCTGGTGTTTCCAGAGATGGAGGGAAAGAGAAAAGAGTCTGGTGTTTCCAGTGAGGGAGGGAACGAGAACAGAGTCTGGTGTTTCCAGAGAGCGAGGGAAAGAGAACAGAGTCTGGTGTTTCCAGAGAGGGAGGGAAAGAGAACAGAGTCTGGTGTTTCCAGTGAGGGTGGGAAAGAGAACAGAGTCTGGTGTTTCCAATGAGGGTGGGAAAGAGAACATGGTCTTGTGTTTCCAGTGAGGGTGGGAAAGAGAACAGGTTCTGATGTTTCCAGTGAGGGAGGGAAAGAGAACAGAGTCTGGTGTTTCCAGTGAGGGTGGGAAAGAGAACAGAGTCTGGTGTTTCCAGTGAGGGAGGGAAAGAGAACAGGGTCTGGTGTTTCCAGAGAGGGTGGGAAAGAGAACAGGGTCTGGTGTTTCCAATGAGGGTGGGAAAGAGAACATGGTCTTGTGTTTCCAGTGAGGGTGGGAAAGAGAACAGGTTCTGATGTTTCCAGTGAGGGAGGGAAAGAGAACAGAGTCTGGTGTTTCCAGTGAGGGTGGGAAAGAGAACAGAGTCTGGTGTTTCCAGTGAGGGTGAGAAAGAGAACATGGTCTTGTGTTTCCAGTGAGGGAGGGAAAGAGAACAGGGTCTGGTGTTTCCAGAGAGGGTGGGAAAGAGAACAGGGTCTGGTGTTTCCAATGAGCGTGGGAAAGAGAACATGGTCTTGTGTTTCCAGTGAGGGTGGGAAAGAGAACAGGTTCTGATGTTTCCAGTGAGGGTGGGAAAGAGAACAGAGTCTGGTCTTTCCAGAGAGGGAGGGAAAGAGAACAGGTTCTGATGTTTCCAGAGAGGGAGGGAAAGAGAACAGGGTCTGATGTTTCCAGAGAGGGAGGGAAAGAGAACAGGGTCTGGTGTTTCCAGTGAGGGAGGGAAAGAGAACAGAGTCTGGTGTTTCCAGTGAGGGACAAGATATCAGAGACTGGTGTTTCCAGTGAGTGAAGGAAAGAGAACAGAGTCTGGTGTTTCCAGTGAGTGAAGGAAAGAGAACAGGGTCTGATGTTTCCAGAGTGGATGGGAAAGAGAACAGGGTCTGGTGGTTCCAGTGAGGGTGGGAAAGAGAATAGAGTCTGGTGTTTCCAGTGAGGGTGGGAAAGAGAACAGAGTCTGGTGTTTCCAGTGTAGGAGGAGAGATCAGAGTCTGGTGTTTCCAGTGTAGGAGGAGAGATAAGAGTCTGGTGTTTCCATTGTAGCAGGAGAGATCAGAGTCTGGTTTTTCCAGTGTAGGAGGAGAGATCAGAGTCTGGTGTTTCCAGTGAGCGAGGAGAGATCAGAGTCTGGTGTTTCCAGTGAGGGAGGGAAAGAGAACAGGGTCTGGTGTGTCCAGTGAGGGTGGGAAAGAGAACAGAGTCTGGTGTGTCCAGTGAGGGTGGAAAAGAGAACAGAGTCTGGTGTTTCCAGAGATGGTGGGAAAGTGAACAGAGTCTGGTGTTTCCAGTGAGGGTGGGAAAGACAACAGAGTCTGGTGTTTCCAGTGAGGGTGGGAAAGAGAACAGAGTCTGGTGGTTCCAGTGATGGAGGGAAAGAGAACAGAGTCTGGTGTTTCCAGTGAGGGTGGGAAAGTGAACAGAGTCTGGTGTTTCCAGTGAGGGTGGGACAGAGAACAGAGTCTGGTGTGTCCAGTGAGGGTGAGAAAGAGAACAGGGTCTGGTGTTTCCAGTGACGTTCGGAAAGAGAACAGAGTCTGGTGTTTCCAGAGATGGAGGGAAAGAGAACAGAGTCTGGTGTTTCCAGTGAGGGTGGGAAAGAGAACAGGGTCTGGTGTGTCCAGTGAGGGTGAGTAAGAGAACAGGGTCTGGTGTTTCCAGTGAGAGAGGAAAAGAGAACAGGGTCTGGTGTTTCCAGTGAGGGAAGGAAAGAAAACAGAGTCTGGTGTTTCCAGTGATGGAGGGAAAGAGAACAGGCTTTGGTGTTTCCATTGAGGAAGGGCTAGCCATTACAATACTACTATACCTGACTAGCCATTACAATACTACTATACCTGGCTAGCCATTATAACACTGCTATACCTGGCTAGCCATTATAATCCTGCTATACCTGGATAGCCAGTATAATACTACTATACCTGGCTAGCCATTATAATCCTGCTATACCTGGCTAGTCATTATAATACTACTATACCTGACAAGCCATTATAATCCTGCTATACCTGGCTATCCATTATAATACTACTATACCTGGCTAGCCATTACAACACTACTATACATGGCTAGCCTTTACAATACTACTATACCTGGCTAGCCATTACAATACTACTATACCTGGCTAGCCATTATAATACTACTATACCTGGCTAGCCATTACAATACTACTATACCTGTCTAGCCATTATAATACTGCTATACCTGACTAGCCATTATAATACTACTATACCTGGCTAGCCATTATAACACTGCTATACCTGGCTAGCCATTATAATCCTGCTATACCTGGATAGCCAGTATAATACTCTATACCTGACAAGCCATTATAATCCTGCTATACCTGGCTAGCCATTATAATACTACTATATCTGGCTAGCCATTACAATACTACTATACCTGACTAGCCATTATAATACTGCTTTACCTGACTACCCATTATAACACTGCTATACCTGGCTAGCCATTATAATCCTGCTATACCTGGCTAGCCATTATAATACTACTATACCTGACAAGCCATTATAATCCTGCTATACCTGGCTAGCCATTACAATACTACTATCCATTATAATACTACTATACCTGACAAGCCATTATAATACTGCTATACCTGGCTAGCCATTACAATACTACTATCCATTATAATACTACTATACCTGAATTGCCATTACAATACTGCTATACCTGACTAGCCATTATGATACTGCTATACCTGGCTAGCCATTACAATACTACTATACCTGACTAGCCATTATAATTCTGCTATACGTGACTAGCCATTACAATACTACTATCCATTATAATACTACTATACCTGACGAGCCATTATAATACTGCTATACCTGGCTAGCCAATATAATACTACTATACCTGACTAGCCATTACAATACTAATGTCCATTATGATACTACTATAAATGGCTAGCCATTACAATACTACTATACCTGACTAACTATTACAATACTACTATACCTGACTAACCATTATAATGATACTATACCTGACCAGCTATTATGATACTACTATACCTGACTAGCCATTACAATACTACTATCCATTATAATACTACTATAAATGGCTAGCCATTACAATACTGCTCTACCTGACTAGTCATTATAATACTACTATACCTGACTAGCCATTATAATACTACTATACCTGACTAGCCATTACAATACTACTATACCTGACTAGCCATTGTAATTCCACCCTACCTGGTTATCCATTGTAATACCACTGTACCTGGTTAGCCATTACAACACTACTGTATCTTAGGAGTTCTAAGCCTGTTATTTTTCTGTCCTGTCCTACATTAATTAGCAGCCCTCCCTACTCTCTGTTGGATTATTACTTGCGTGGCGTGTTAGCTGCTGGTGCCGCCTCCCTCTTTAACCAGACGTAATGCGATGATTAGGACAGGATTTAATAGGACGGTTCCTTCCTCTCACCGTGTCTCCCTGTTTGTCTAATTTTGGTTGACTGTTTCTTCATCTTCACATTTCTCACCCTGCTACGGAAGCTTATTGCTGCCACAGAACAAACAGTTCATGTCCCCCCCCACCGTTCTTTTTGTCAGCAATACCCTTCATGGCTGACCAACAGTGGAAATGGATCTATTATTGCTGACCTTAATCACCTCTACATTATTTGGCGGCTACTAAACGTTCACATACCGAAGGGGGTCAAAAGCAGAAGAGATAGTAGTTGCTTCTCTCCTCCTGTACATATTATCCTGGAACCCAATCCTCATGAGATATAAAGTGCAGCCAAAAATGTCATTCACCCTAACACAATGTTTGGTGGTTTTAGTAGCAGCTAAATACGACCAGTCACCGCATTTGATAACACGTTCTGTTACCATGTTCTAAGCAAAGTAGTCTTCCAGTACATTGTTTCAGGAAGCTGCCACAAAACACCATTCACCTTAGTACATGTGCATTTCTGTCTCATTCCAGCAATTACACTCAAAAATGGCACAAAACCATCAACTTATACAGTATACCATGTTTACTGTTTACTGAAAATTAAACTCAGCCGTTACTCAGCCGCATGGGGATTGGGTTCCAGGATAATATGGAAAGGAGGAGAGAAGTAACCATCTCCCCTGCTTTTGACCCCGTTCAGCATGTGAACGTTTAGCGGCACCAAATACTGTAGGAGTGATTAGTGTGGCATGCTTTCTCCAATCTATCATAGAGCAGGAAATAGAACATCTCTTTAAATGTTACTGGCTGGAACAATCTTCTCTGAGATAAATTCTAAGCTCCCATGATGCACTGTGTTGGGGGGGAGAGAGAGATTCCAATGTCCCTTGTCCAAATGTAAATGAGTTTGTTTGATACGGTACATAATGATTATGTTTCTATGTGTTTGATAGGGTATATCATGATAGTGTCTATGTGTATGATAGGGTATATCATGATAGTGTCTATATGTTTGATAGGGTATATCATCATAATGTCTATGTGTATGATAGGGTATATCATGATAATGCATATATGAGTTTAATAGGGTATAATGATAATGTATTTGTTTTTGGGTATATAATGATAAGGTTCTAGGTCCCCAAGAACACAGAGGCCTCCATCATTCTTAAATGGAAGAAGTTTGGAACCACCAAGACTCTTCCTAGAGCTGGCCGAACTGAGCATTCGGGGAAGACGGGCCTTGGTCAGGGATGGTCACTCTGACAAACCTCGAGAGTTCCTCTGTGGAGATGGGAGAACCTTCCAGAAGGACAACCATCTCTGCAGCACTCCACCAATCAGGCCTTTATGATAGAGTGGCCAGACGGAAGCCACTCCTCAGTAAAAGGCTCATGACAGCCCGCTTGGAGTTTGCCAAAAGGCACCTATAGGACTCTTAGACCATGAGAAACAAGATTATCTGGTCTGATGAAACCAAGGTTGAACTATTTGCCCTGAAATCCAAGCGAAACGTCTGTAGGAAACCTGGCACCATCCCTATGGTGAGGAATGGTGGTGGCAGGATGATGCTGTGGGGATATTTTCAGCGGCAGGGACTGGGAGACTAGTCAGGATCAAGAGAAAGATGAACAGAGCAAAGTACAGAGAGATCCTTGATGAAAACTTGCTCCAGAGGGCTCAAGACCTCAGAATGGGGCGAAGGTTCACCTTCCAATAGGACAACGACCCTAAGCACACAGCCAAGACAACGCAGAAGTGACTTCGGGACAAGTCTCTGAATGTCCTTGAGTGGGCCAGCCAGAGCCCGGACTTGAACCCGATCTAACATCTCTGGAGAGACCCGAAAATAGCTGTTCAGGAACACTCCCCATCCAACCTGACTGAAATTGAGAGGATCTGCAAAGAAGAATGGGAGAAACTCCCCAAATACAGGTGTGCCAAGATTGTAGCGTCATACCCAAGAAGTCTCAAGTCTGTAATCGCTGCCAAAGGTGCTTCAACAAAGTACTAAGCAGAGTTTCTGAATACTTAAAAAAAATTGAAATATCACATTTATATAAGACATTTGCAAAAATGTAAAAAAAATCTGTTTTCCCTTTGGTGTATAGTGTGAAGATTGACGATGGAATTTGTTTTGAATCCATTTTAGAAAAACGCTGTAACGTAACAAACTGTGGAAAAGGTGAAGGGGTCTGAATACTTTCCGAATGCACTGTATAATGATAATGTACTGTATATTGCATGTAATGATTATATGTGTATGTCATATGGTGATGATACGAGCCACAAGGTACCAATGATATTTTATGGTTGTGAGATTGTGTTTTCTTTAGTGTTCATTTTGTTTTATTATTTATTACGGTAAACACAGTTGCTAATTAAAGTTGGAAGCTCTGTTGGGTATTTGCAAAAGATCAAAAGAAATCTGGAGCAGTAAGACATTGCCATGGAGACGTTTGGGTTGCACTGTTGCTACACTACCAGTGTGTGTGTGTGCGTGTCAAAACAAAGCCAATGCTGAATACAGATCCAGCCTAGGGCAACCATTTTAACTACTCCCAAATCTTTCAGTTATTCCTGACTCCGTTGTTGGTATTATACATTTTCAGGGGAATCAAGCATTTCTGCAATGACAGATTCTAGAGCACGTTTGTGAACTTTCACCATCTCAATGCTTAATGTGGTTCATTGTGTCTTCCTCTTTTTATTGTTTCCCAAGTTGTCCTATTTATTTAATTTAACGTTAAAGTTGATTATTTTATGCTCAGACTAAGTGTTCAAGTAAAAACATTTCATAATAAGTCAGAGAAATAAAAACTAAAAAAGTAGTATAAATTAAAACTGATAAAATTCAATGCCATTTTCTTTCAGCGGAATCAGAAATAGTACCAAAATGTACAGAGGGAAGGAACCTTTCTCTACAGAGTCTTGTAAGATGATGTACTGTATATACCTTGAGTTAATTAACACAACAAACTGTTGTTTACCCAGCTATTTTTTATTTTTCCTAACAGAAGCCTCGTATGTGACAAAATGAAGCAGTAGAAATTAGGATTGGGTCTAAATTGAATAATGGATAGTGTAACAGGTCATTCAAATCTTTGAAGAAAGGAGATTAGGATTTTGATGGACAAACACACGTTGGGCTTCACCATTGCTGTTGTTATTATCATCATATTGTAAGCATTATTTTCCTCAATAAGTCTGCTCAATGTAAATTAGTTGTAATGTTATTATTTCTCAGGAAAATGTCAATGAAAACCCAGAAAAAGTGTCCTGTATTCTCATTGTTTGCCAGTGTACAATCGCTGTATGTACAATGCAATGTACAACACATTTGAGATGTGAACATGTCTCTCCGTGTGGGGTCATTTAACCCCCTAGGGTTGATGTCTGCGCTCCACTGAAATGTAATTAGCATAATCCCCCCAAAAATCCCCATGAAAATCCTTCAGTTTAAACTAGAGATATCTATGTTTTGTTGCATTGGATCAATCATCACATCCGCCGACGTAACACTTATGCATGTGCGGTGAAAGCTGACAGAGCTAGAGCGGTGTTTGTCAATGAGACGTCCCAAAAATCGGTCTTCTCACAAAATTGTCTGTAGCGTCGGAACAGTTTGGCCGACAAACTTTTATGACCCCTTTCCTACGTTTTGCTGTACGACCCACAAGCGTCTTGGGACTTGTTTGAAGTCGGTGCAGCCGATCTGCCAACTTCTGTCTGTAGCATCCGAACAGTTTGAGCTACACACTAGTACGGCCCGTCTGTGTAAAGGTGAGACTGTCACGAACAATATATATGGAGTCTGTTTAATGACAAAATAAGGGGTTAAATACTAATAGTTTCTGTTCTGTCTCAGATATAGGACAGACACTTCAGAACAAACTTCCTTCAGAATTTTTTTTTTTTGGGGGGGGGACTATCTGTTCTATGTAGTGAATCTGTTATTCAATGTGTTTGTGTGGGCTAATAGCAGTCAAGGCCAAATACAATGATTCATCAAATACAAAAAAAAAACATTTAAAAAAATTATGCTGTCATGCTGCTGCTCCAGTTTCAACTGTTCTGCTTGCGGTTATGGAACCCTGACCTGTTCACAGGACATGCTACCTTGTCCCTGATCTGCTGTTTTCGACTCTCTCTCTCTCTCTCTCTCTCTGACGCACCTGCTGTCTCGACCTCTGAATGCTTGGCTATGAAAAGCCAAATTACATTTACTCCTGAGGTACTGATCTATTGAACCCTCTACAACCACTGTGATTATTATTTGACCCTGCTAGTCATCTATGAACGTTTGAACATCTTGAAGAACAATCTGGCCTTAATGCCCATCTACTCTTATAATCTCCACCGGGAACAGCCAGAAAAGGACTGGCCACCCCTCAGAGCCTGGTTCCTCTCTAGGTTTCTTCCTACTGTAGGTTCCTGCAATTCTAGGGAGTGTTTCCTAGCCATGGTGCTTCTACATCTGCATTGCTTGCTGTTTGGGGTTTTAGGCTGGGTTTCTGTTTATCACTTTGTGACATCTACTGATGTAAAAAGGGCTTTATGAATACATTTGATTGATTGATTGATTGATTGAGTAGTACTCTTCTCCCCTGGCTTAGACAGGGCTAATACTCGTATGGGTTAAGGTAAAATGTCTGGTATAGTACACAGTGGTTTTGACTTTTGTTGTAATTCTCCCAAAGTCTCCAAGGTGATGAAATAAATCCGGAGAAGGTATAGAGCAGATCCCTCCAATGAAATTGTTCAAGATAAAGCAGCTATTCAAATGTCCAGATAAGCCTCTGTGTAATTCCATGAGTCCACTTGATCATGTGAACTGATGTTAAACCTTAGTAGCAGATTAAACAGCATGTCCAATTCATGTAACCATCATAATAAAGCCAAACTGTCAATTTCCCCCAAAATCAGTCTTCTCAAGAAAACATCTGAGTCCGAACGATTTGAACCACAAACTATTATTACCACTCTATGGAAAGGGGTGACCCCCCACAAGTGTCAGGGGACTCGTACGAACTTGGTAACGTCTATGTGCCAACTTCAAATCAAATCAAATTGTATTTGTCACATACACATGGTTAGCAGATGTTAATGCGAGTGTAGCGAACGCTTCTGTCTGTAGCGTCCGAACTGTTTGGGCTACAAACTCATGTGACCCCCCCTGTGGAAGCGGGAGATTATCACGATTTTCTCTTTTTCTCTATGACCCAACAAGTCTCATGGGACCAAAAACATGAATGGAAAGATGAAGGTAGTTTTGTGGCCCGCCCCCAAAAAATGGTTTAATATGTGTAAAAAAATAAATATACATATTTCCTGGGCTTTCTTATATTTCCTAGATATAGGACAAACACTTCAAAATCTTGTTTCGTATTATACATTTGTTGACTGTTATTTTTGCCATTTATGAATGTGTTATTCAATGCATTTCTCTGGGCTATAGTAGTAAAGTTCAAATTCAATATATTATAAAAATAATAATTATATATATATATATATATATATATATATATATATATATATATATATATATATATATATGATTTTTGGATACCTAACATGGTCCTAAAATGCAAAATCAAATAGCTAAATGATCCAAAGTATGACCATCTTAAAACAATTCCATATGTCAGTTTAAAACCGCCCCACCCCCATATAGTATTTGTTCATATTTAAATTGTTTACAAACATTGAACTAAAACAAGTTTACCGTAATTGCTGGACTATTAAGCGCACCTGAATATAAGCCGTACCAACTGAATTAAAAAAATATATGTATTTTGTACATAAATAAACCGCACATGTCTATAAGCCGCAAGTGCCTACCGGTACATTGAAACAAATTAACTTTACACAGCCTTTAAACGAAACACGGCTTGTAACAAAAATAAATAGGCTTTTAAACGAAACACGGCTTGTAACAAAAATAAATAGGCTTTAACGAAACATGGCTTGTAACAAAAATTTTAAAAATAGTAGTAAACAGTAGCCTACCAAGAAAGTCAAACTTCATCGCGGTGGCGATTGTTTTGGCTTTCAGTCGGATCTGCACAGTTGAAACACCTCGGCCGTCTGCTCTCTGTGTGTTGACCCAGTCTTCAAGCTCATTTTCTAGTTCGGGCCATCTGCTTTTCTTCTCTGAAAGCTTTTGTTGTCTTTTTGCACTGAGTCAGTTCCTCACGCTGCTGTTTCCAACGTCTTATCATCGACTCATTAAGGCCAAGCTCCCGTGCAGCAGCTCTATTTCCTTTTCCAACAGCCAGATCGATCGCCTTCAAATTGAAAGCTGCATCATTTGCATTTCTCCGTGTCTTTGCCATGATGAGGGTGAAAAAATGACTACCGTAATCAGAATGATGGGAAGTTTGAGCGCGCTCGATTTACGTCACATTATGTGACGGTGCTCAGTTTTTTGGCGGCGTGAATCTTGTGAAAAAAAAATATACAAATCATAAATTAGCCGCGTCGATGTATAAACCGCGAGGTTCATAGCGTGGGAAAAAAGTAGCGGCCTATAGTCCGGAACCTACGGTACATTTTGGATCCTGATAGAATAAGATTTGAACTAAGCTCATCAGTCTTATATTCACAGATCAGGCTTACAAGTTATATTCTTCAAGAATCAATGGGTACACATTATTCATTAATACGGATGTGGCAATTGCAGATTGCCCTTTTAATGCAAATGTAAAGTAATGTCCCATATTTACCCAGTTATTAGGCAGAAATCGTTTCGTAACATTACATATGTGCTATGCTTCGCAGCCAACACACATCTGAATTACGTACACAGCACATACAAGAAATGTATTAAGTAAACAAATACAGTACAAATCAGGAAGTCAGGCAGGATCTATTCAAAAATACATATTGGAATATTCTTCTCTTTTCATCCACAGGCCAGGAGCGGATCGGGATTGACTCTAAGTACGAACAAGAGGGGAAGGTTCAGTTTGTGATCGATGCGGTGTACGCTATGGCCCATGCCCTTCACAACATGCAGAGAGACCTGTGTCCCGATGTCTCAGGGATCTGTGAAGATATGGACCTAGCTGGGGGCAAGAAACTGCTCAAGTACATCCGCAGTGTCACCTTCAATGGTAAGTATACACATCAATCAATCGATCAATCAATCAACCAATTAATCGATCATTCAACCAATCAATCAATATAGTACACTGTAACGACGTGATAACAACCTATTAGCTACAGCCTGGTGAAGGTTCTTCAGCCAAAATGTTGGTCAAATATTTTTACCGAAATATTACTGAAATACATCCACAGCTACCAGAGGTACAACATTCACTTCCTGTTTTGAAGAACACAAAACAGCAAAACCAGACAATGTTTACACTGTAGGAAGTGATGTCATAACATACATGTTCCGTGTTGACTGACCTTCATGTCTTAAAGTAATGATGGACTGTCGTTTCTCTTTGCTTATAATAGCTGTTCTTGTCATAAGATGGACTTGGTCTTTTACCAAATAGGGCAATCTTCTGTATACCAACCCTTACCTTGTCACAACACAACTGATTGAATCAAACACATTAAGAAGGAAATATAATTCCACAAATTAACTTTTAACAAGACACACCTGCTAATTGAAATGCATTCCAGATTACTTTGATTTTCTATTTCAAATGTTTTACTTGTCTATTGTTTTAATTAACACTTTTTTTTCTTATCTTCTTAATTAGGGCATTGTTGGTTAAGGTCTTGTAAATAAGCATTTCTGTAAAGGTTGTCAATGTCGTTCTCCTCCTCAGACGAGGAGGAGCATGGATCGGACCAAGATGCGGAGTAGGAGGTATTCATGATTTTAATGGCAAACCAACAAACACTACAAATTAACAAAACAACAAACGTGACTAACCTGCAACAGTCCTGTGTGGCCCAAACGCTAACACAGGAAACAAACACCCACAAATCACCAGTGAAACCCTGGCTGCCTTAGTATGACTCTCAATCAGAGACAAACGATACACACCTGTCTCTAATTGAGAATCATACCAGGCCGAACACAAAACCCCACATAGAAATAGAAAACATAGACTGCCCACCCAACACTCACGCCCTGACCAATAAAGACATATAAAACAAGAGAAAACAGGTCAGGAACGTGACATAAACCTCCCCTTAAGGTGCGAACTCCGGGCGCACCAGCACAAAGTCTAGGGGAGGGTCTGGGTGGGCATCTGACCACGGTGGTGGCTCAGGCTCTGGGCGAAGTCCCCACCCCACCATAGTCACTCCCCGCTTCCGTATCCCCCTCCCAATGACCACCCTCCAACTCAACCCACCTAAATGAAGGGGCAGCATCGGGATAAGGGCCAGCACCGGGATAAGGGGCAGCAGCTCCGGGATAAGGGGCAGCAGCTCCGGGATAAGGGGCAGCAGCTCCGGGATAAGGGGCAGCAGCTCCGGGATAAGGGGCAGCAGCTCCGGGATAAGGGGCAGCAGCTCCGGGATAAGGGGCAGCTCCCGACTGAGTGGCAGCTCCCGAATGAGTGGCAGCTCATGACTGGAGGGCAGCTCATGACTGGAGGGCAGCTCATGACTGGAGGGCAGCTCATGACTGTAGGGCAGCTCATGACTGGAGGGCAGCTCATGACTGGAGGGCAGCTCCTGACTGGCGGGCGTCTCTGGCAGCTCCTGACTGGCGGACGTCTCTGGCAGCTCCTGACTGGCGGGCGTCTCTGGCAGCTCCTGACTGGCGGGCGTCTCTGGCAGCTCCTGACTGGCGGGCGTCTCTGGCAGCTCCTGACTGGCGGGCGTCTCTGGCAGCTCCTGACTGGCGGGCGTCTCTGGCAGCTCCTGACTGGCGGCCGTCTCTGGCAGCTCCTGACTGGCGGGCGTCTCTGGCAGCTCCTGACTGGCGGGCGTCTCTGGCAGCTCCTGACTGGCGGGCGTCTCTGGCAGCTCCTGACTGGCGGGCGTCTCTGGCAGCTCCTGACTGGCGGGCGTCTCTGGCAGCTCCTGACTGGCGGGCATCTCTGGCGGCTCCTGACTGACGGACGGCTCTAGCGGCTCCTGACTGACGGACGGCTCAACTGGCTCGGGACAGACGGGCGGCTCTAATGGCTCGTGGCAGACGGATGACTCAGATGGCGCTGGGCAGACGGATGGCTCAGACGGCGCTGGGCAGACGGATGGCTCAGACGGCGCTGGGCAGACGGATGGCTCAGACGGCGCTGGGCAGACGGATGGCTCAGACGGCGCTGGGCAGACGGATGGCTCAGACGGCGCTGGGCAGACGGATGGCTCAGACGGCGCTGGGCAGACGGGGAGCTCAGACGGCGCTGGGCAGACGGATGGCTCAGACGGCGCTGGGCAGACGGATGGCTCCGACGGCGCTGGGCAGACGGATGGCTCAGACGGCGCTGGGCAGACGGATGGCTCAGACGGCGCTGGGCAGACGGGCAGTTCAGGCGCCGCTGGGCAGACGGGCAGTTCAGGCACCGCTGGACAGACGGGCAGTTCAGGCACCGCTGGGCAGACGGGCAGTTCAGGCACCGCTGGGCAGACGGCAGACTCTGGCCGGCTGAGACGCACTATAGGCCTGATGCGTGGTGCCGGAACTGGAGGTACCGGGCTGAGGGCACACACCTCAGGGCGAGTGCGGGGAGGAGGAACAGGGCTCTGGTGATACACTGGAAGCCTGGTGCGTGGTGTTGGCACTGGTGGTACTGAGCTGGGGTGGGAAGGTGGCGCCGGATATACCGGACCGTGAAGGAGGACACGCGCTCTTGAGCACCGAGCCTCTCCAACCTTACCAGGTTGAATGGTCCCCGTAGCCCTGCCAGTGCGGCGAGGTGGAATAGCCCGCACTGGGCTATGCAGGCGAACCGGGGACACCACCTGTAAGGCTGGTGCCATGACATCCGGCTCGATGCCCAACCTAGCCCTCCCAGTGCGGCAAGGTGGAATAGCCCGCACTGGGCTAAGCACGCGTACTGGGGACACCGTGCGCTTTACCGCATAACACGGTGTCTGACCAGTACGACGCCCTCTCACTCCACGGTAAGCCCGGGGAGTTGGCTCAGGTATCCAACCCGGCTTCGCCACACTCCCCTTTAGCCCCCTCCCAAGAATTTTTTGGGGTGAGCCTCTCGGGTTTCCAGCCACTCTGCCTTGCAAGCGCCTCATAATGCCGCCTCTCCGCTTTCGCTGCCTCCAGCTCCGCTTTGGGGCGGCGACACTCCACTGGCTGTGCCCAGGGTCCTTTACTGTCTAGGATCTCCTCCCAAGTCCATTCCTCTTCTCTCCATTGCTTTGATTCTTGCCGTCCTTCTCCAATCCGCTTGGTCCTGGTTTGGTGGGTGTTTCTGTAAAGGTTGTCAAAGTCGTTCTCCTCCTCAGACGAGGAGGAGCATGGATCGGACCAAGATGCGGAGTAGGAGGTATTCATGATTTTAACCTGTTTGGGGTGCAAGCCCGACCTCGGACCAAAAATGACAACAGCTGCAGAGCGCGAAATTCAAAATCTATTTTTTTAAAATATTTAACTTTTACACATTAACAAGTCCAATACAGCATTTGAAAGATAAACATCTTGTCAATCCAGCCAACATGTCCGATTTTTTAAATGTTTTACAGAGAAAACACCACATATATTTATGTTAGCTCACCACCAAATACAAAAGTGGACAGACACGTATGAATTATGATTATGAAGTATGAATTATGATTGAAGTAGCATGCACAACCAACCGAAATAAACTAAAACCAACCTAAAGAGCCCAGAAAAAACGACCTCAGATGACAGTCATATAACATGTTACACAATAAATCTATGTTTTGTTCATAAAAAGTGCATATTTTAGCTATAAATCTGTTTTACATTGATGCTACCCAAAAATGCTAACACATAGCTAGAGTCTGAATCCAGCCGGGAGTAGCCAGAGAAAATACATACACCAACGTCGGCTACTAATTACACCTCATAAAACATTTCAGAAAAACATATGGTGGATAACTAATGAAAGACAGATATCTTGTGAATACAGACAACATTTCCGATTTTTGAAGTGTTTTACAGCGAAAACACAATATATCGTTATATTAGCTAACATCATAAGCTAGCATAAGGCAGCATTGATTCTAGTCAAGCGCTAGCCTAGCATAGTTAGCAGCGTTAGCATTCAACAGTTCGACATATATATGAAAAAGCATCCCAAATTGGGTCTTATCTTTCTTGGTACTCCATCAGAATGTTGTAACGGGGTCCAATGTCCAGTAGAGTCTTTAGTTGGGTTCCAGAACGAAGGATTCCCCTCTTTGGTTAGCTAGCACGGTAGCATTGCTGCGCCAGAAAGCGTTTCTTCAAAAAATTCTTCCGTCGTTTCACATCTAAAGTCCAGAATAAATTGCAATAATATAATTAAAGTATATTGAAAAAACAACCTTTAGGATGATTTTGTGACATGTAGCAAATAATATCGTAGTCAGGCATCATATTCAAAGTTACCTACCTTGTTCCAGAAGCCGAGATCAAATTATCCTTCGCGCCCGGATTTTTATTTTAACTGCGCATGTCTCACAAGAAGTTCTGTTATTCAGTCCAGGGACGAGATATTCGACCCCTTTCAATTCTCACTTCCGCATTACAGTCTGAGGTACGCCTCTGACGTGTCCCTATGGTCCTAAGTCAAACGGCCTTTTATAGAGAAGGTCTTAAAGAGACACATCGCATTTTGGGAAACTCAATTCGGCTGGGAAAATGGCTGTAAAAATATTTCTGTTTGACTTAGAGAAACAATTCAAACCTTTTTAGAAACTACAGACTGTTATCTATCCAACAGTAGTAAATATATGCATATTGGAAAATAAAAAGTTTCTTAGGAGGCCGTTTGAAAATGTGCACACATTTTCCAGTTTTTTCAATATTCAGCGTGCAGCCATAACAGGTTATTAATGGCAAACCAAAAAACACTACAAATTAACAAAACAACAAACGTGACTAACCTGCAACAGTCCTGTGTGGCCCAAACGCTAACACAGGGAACAAACACCCACAAATCACCAGTGAAACCCTGACTGCCTTAGTATGACTCTCAATCAGAGACAAACGATACACACCTGTCTCTAATTGAGAATCATACCAGGCCGAACACAAAACCCCACATAGAAATAGAAAACATAGACTGCCCACCCAACACTCACGCCCTGACCAATAAAGACATATAAAACAAGAGAAAACAGGTCAGGAACGTGACAATTTCACTGTAAGGTCTACACCTGTTGTATTCGGCACATGTGACAAATAAAATGTGATTTGATTTGATACCTCATAAAGCTGGTTGAGAGAATGCCAAAAGTGTGCAAAGCTTTGATTAAGGCAAAGGGTTGCTACTTTGAACAATCTCAAATATAACATATTTTTTATTTGTTTAACACTTTTTTTGGTTACTACATGATTCCATATATGTTATTTCACAGTGTTGATGTTTTAACTATTATTCTACAATGTAGTAAAAAAAAAAAAAGTAAAATAGTAAAAATAAAGAAAAACCCTTGAATGAGTAGGTGCATCCAAACCTTTGACTGGTACTGTACTGTATGTGTGGAATTATTTTATTAGACCAGCCCACAAACAAAAACAAAAAAATCATGTCATCTGTAATGCTGACTGATAAGTGCATTATAAAGGTTTCGGGTTTGATTATGAAAAAAAAGAATAATGGTTTTCAATTTCTATTATTATAATGTTTTTTAATTAAATGCATTATGTGGGTTGAATGCTGTAACAAACACAGATTAAAACAATTAATACAAGTCCCACGATGGTAGTGAGTGCCCATTACTGCTTATCACTTATTAACCATCATTTATTCACATTACTTTACTTTAATAAAATATTTCAGTTGTGTATATACACAATTTTTTCAGCCTATTTGAAGACTTTATTATTTCATTCCAAGTCCTTGTCTCATATTTATAGAGCTGCCTGACAAAATCTTTATTTTAGTAGTTCTTCAAAGTAAACAATACTTTTGACTGCTGAACACCCACTATAGCTCATAGATCATGTACTGTATTGTTAAGCAACTGCTCCCTATCCCTCTCAAATGTGTGTTCTTGACCGGATAAGTAGGTGTGCAATGGATTAAGGTCATTGTAGATAATTACCACATTTCTGCGCTAAACTATGTAGAATTTTTCCCTGTTGGAAACTACAACTCCCTACTACATCGCACATTTCGGGCTTGATTTACAATTTGTTGTCTTACAGCCTAAATTCAAAATGGATTCAATTGAGATGTTTTGTCACTGGCCTACACACAATACCCCATGATGTCAAATTCAAATTATGTTTTTAGAAATGTTTACAAATTAATAAAAAATGAAAATCTGAAATGTCTTGAGTCAATAAGTATTCAACCCCTTTGTTGTGGCAAGCCTAAATACGTGCAGGAGTAGAAATGTGGTTAACAAGTCACATAATAAGTTTGCATGGACTCACTTTGATTGCAATAGTGTTTAACGTGATTTTTGAATGACTACCTCATCTCTGTACCCCAACAGATACAATTATTATCTGTACGATCCCTCAGTCGAGCCTGTCTTCTCTTGAGAGCCAGGTCTGCTTACAGCTGCCTTTCTCAATAGCAAGGCTATGCTCACTTACGTAGTCAAAGCTTTTCTTAAGTTTGAGTCAGTCACAGTGGTCAGGTATTCCGCCACTGTGTACTCTCTGTTTAGGTCACAATAGCATTCTAGTTTGCTCTGTTTTTTTGTTAATTCTTTCCAATGTGTCAAGTAATTATCGTTTTGTTTTCTCATGATTTGGTTGGGTCTAAATGTGTTGCTGGGGCTCTGTGGGGTCTGTTTGTGTTTGTGAACAGAGCCCCAGGACCAGCTTGCTTAGGGGACTCTTCTCCAGGTGCTTCTCTCTGTAGGTGATGGCTTTGTTATGGAAGGTTTGGGAATCGCTTCCTTTTAGGTGGTTGTAGAATTTAACGTCTCTTTTCTGTATTTTTTTTAAATTTGCGGGTATCAGCCTAATTCTGCTCTGCATGCATTATTTGGTGTTTTACGTTGTACACGGAGGATAATTTTGCAGAATTCTGCACGCAGAATCTCAATTTGGTGTTTGTCCCATTTTGTGAATTCTTGGTTGGTGAGCGGATCCCAGACATCACAACCATAAAGGGCAATGGGTTCTATAACTGATTCAAGTATTTGTAGCCAGATCCTAATTTGTCACGATCGTGTGGAGGATTGACGGACCAAAACGCAGCTTTAGGAAAATAAGCCATCTCCTTTTTTATTGACGAAGAAGGCAAACGAAACAAAAACACTTAAACACTAAACAAAACAAGAAAACGATCGTGAAGCTAAACAACGATGTGCACACACTGGCTACAAACGTATCACATAGACAACTACTCACAACAAATGAAAGCCTATGGCTACCCTAAATAAGGCTCCCAATCAGAGACAACCGAAATCAGCTGTCTCTAATTGGGAACTCATTCAGGCAACCATAGACTCTCCTAGACAACTAAACATACATAGACAACGCTAGACACATGTACTCAACACAAACCCATATACTACACCCAACAACCCCTTTACCATAGAAACACCCAAAACCAACAAACACAAACATTCCCCATGTCACACCCTGACCTAACTAAAATAATAAAGAAAACAAAGAATACTAAGGCCAGGGCGTGACATAACCCCCCCCTTAAGGTGCGAACTCCGGGCGCACCATTAACCAGTCTAGGGGAGGGTCTGGGTGGGCTTCCATCCACGGTGGCGGCTCCGGCTCTGGTCGTGGTCCCCACGTCACCACAGTCCCTAACCGCCTCCTTAGCTTCCTCCAAATGACCCCCCTCCACATTAACCCCACTGCATTAAGGGGCAGTTCCGGACTAAGGGGCAGCTCCGGACTAAGGGGCAGTACCAGGGTAAGGGGCAGTACCAGGGTCAGGGGCAGCTCCGAACTAAGGGGCAGTACCAGGGTAAGGGACAGCACCAGGATAAGGGGCAGCACCAGGATAAGGGGCAGCTCCGGACTGAGGAACGGCAGCTCCGGACTGAGGAACGGCATCTCCGGACTGAGGGACTGCAGCTCCGGACTGAGGGACTGCAGCTCCGGACTGAGGGACTGCAGCTCCGGCCTGAGGGACGGCCCATGGCTGGCTGACGGATCTGGCTGCTCATGGCTGGCTGACGGATCTGGCTGCTCATGGCTAGCTGACGGATCTGGCTGCTCATGGCTAGCTGACGGATCTGGCTGCTCATGGCTAGCTGACGGATCTGGCTTCTCATGGCTAGCTGACGGATCTGGCTGCTCATGGCTAACTGACGGATCTGGCTGCTCATGGCTGACTGACGGATCTGGCTGCTTATGGCTAGCTGACGGATCTGGCTGCTCATGGCTAGCTGACGGATCTGGCTGCTCATGGCTAGCTGACGGATCTGGCTGCTCATGGCTAGCTGACGGATCTGGCTGCTCATGGCTGGCTGACGGATCTGGCTGCTCATGGCTGGCTGACGGATCTGGCTGCTCATGGCTGGCTGACGGATCTGGCTGCTCATGGCTGGCTGACGGATCTGGCTGCTCATGGCTGGCTGACGGATCTGGCTGCTCATGGCTGGCTGACGGATCTGGCTGCTCATGGCTGGCTGACGGATCTGGCTGCTCATGGCTAGCTGACGGATCTGGCTGCTCATGGCTAGCTGACGGATCTGGCTGCTCATGGCTAGCTGACTGCTCTGGCAGATCCTGTCTGGTTAGCGGCTCTGGCAGATCCTGTCTGGTTGGCGGCTCTGGCAGATCCTGTCTGGTTGGCGGCTCTGGCAGATCCTGTCTGGTTGGCGGCTCTGGCAGATCCTGTCTGGCGGGCGGCTCTGGCAGATCCTGTCTGGCGGACGGCTCTAGCGGCTCCTGTCTGGCGGACGGCTCTAGCGGCTCCTGTCTGGCGGACGGCTCTGTAGGCTCATGGCAGACAGGCGGCTTTGCAGGCTCATGGCAGACGGGCGGCTTTGCAGGCTCATGGCAGACGGATGGCTCAGACGGCGCTGGGGAGACGGATGGCTCAGATGGAGCTGGGGAGACGGATGGCTCAGATGGAGCTGGGGAGACGGATGGCTCAGATGGCGCTGGGGAGACGGATGGCTCAGATGGCGCTTGGCAGACGGGCAGTTCATGCATCGCTGTGCAGACGGCAGACTCCTGCCGGCTGAGGCGCACTGTAGGCCTGGTGCGTGGTGCCGGGACTGGTGGCACCGGGCTGGGGACACGCATCTCAGGGCTAGTGCGGGGAGCAGCAACAGGACGCACAGGACTCTGGGGACACACAGGAGGCTTGGTGCGTGGTTTAGGCACTGGTGGTAAAGGGCTGGAGACACGCACCATATGGCTAGTGCGTGGAGGAGGCACTGGTGGTACTGGGTTGGGGCGGGGAGGTGGCGCCGGAAATACCAGACCGTGCAGGCGTACTGGCTCCCTTGAGCGCCGAGCCTGCCCAACCTTACCTGGTTGTATGCTCCCCGTCGCCTGACCAGTGCGGGGAGGTGGAATAACCCGCACCGGCCTATGTAGGCGAACCGGGGACACCATGCGTAAGGCTGGTGCCATGTACGCCGGCCCGAGGAGACGCACTGGTGACCAGATGCGTTGGGCCGGCTTCATGACATACGGCTCAACGCTCAGTCTAGCCCGGCCGATACGTGGAGCTGAAATGTACCGAACCGGGCTATGCACGCGTACAGGAGACACCGTGCGCTCTACTGCGTAACACGGTGTCTGCCCGTACTCTCGCTCTCCACGGTAAGTACAGGGAGTAGGCGCAGGTTTCCTACCTGACTTCGCCACACTCCCTTTAAGGCCCCCCCCAAGAAATTTTTGGGTTGTACTCACGGGCTTCCAGCCTTGTCTCCGTGCTGCCTCCTCATATCGCCTCCTCTCGGCTTTAGCTGCCTCCAGCTCTTCACGAGGAAGGCGATATTCTCCCGGTTGTGCCCACGGCCCCTTACCATCCAGTATCTCCTCCCATGTCCACGAATCCTGTGTAGGTGGGTCCTGTTGCCGCTTTCCATGCCGCTTGGTCCTGTATTGGTGAGTAGTTCTGTCACGATCGTGTGGAGGATTGACGGACCAAAACGCAGCTTTAGGAAAATAAGCCATCTCCTTTTTTATTGACGAAGGCAAACGAAACAAAAACACTTAAACACTAAACAAAACAAGAAAACGATCGTGAAGCTAAACAACGATGTGCACACACTGGCTACAAACGTATCACATAGACAACTACTCACAACAAATGAAAGCCTATGGCTACCCTAAATAAGGCTCCCAATCAGAGACAACCGAAATCAGCTGTCTCTAATTGGGAACTCATTCAGGCAACCATAGACTCTCCTAGACAACTAAACATACATAGACAACGCTAGACACATGTACTCAACACAAACCCATATACTACACCCAACAACCCCTTTACCATAGAAACACCCAAAACCAACAAAACACAAACATTCCCCATGTCACACCCTGACCTAACTAAAATAATAAAGAAAACAAAGAATACTAAGGCCAGGGCGTGACATAATTGGTATGTTGACTTTTATGTTCCTTTTGATGGCACAGAAGGCCCTTCTTGCCTTGTCTCTCAGATCGTTCACAGCTTTGTGTAAGTTATCTGTGGTGCTGATGTTTAGGCTGAGGTATGTACAGTTTTTTGTGTGCTCTAGGGCAACAGTGTCTAGATGGAATTTGTATTTGTGGTGCTGGCGATTGGACCTTTTGGAACACCATTATTTTGGTCTTACTGAGATTTACTGTCAGGGCCCAGGTCTGGAAGAATCTGTGCAGAAGATCTAGGTGCTGTTGTAGGCCCTCCTTGGTTGGTGACAGAAGCATCAGATCACCAGAAAACAGTATACAGTTTACTTCAGATTCTAGTAGGGTGAAGCCGGGGGCTGCAAACTGTTCTAGTGCCATCGCCAATTTGTTGATGTTATGTGGGGCTCAAGCTGCATCCCTGTCTCACCCCACAGCCCTGTCTCACCCCACAGGCCACTGCCAAGACATGAGCTATAGGTGCACCTACCATAGGAGTCCCCTCGAAGCCTACCATTGACTATGTAAATATTCAGCATTCGACAGAGCTGCAGGAGTTGTGATCCGTTTTTGTTGGTTATGTTGTCATACTGTAGTTGTGCCTAGGGGGGCATATGGGGGAGGGAATGCTGTGATCTCCAGGGAGGTGTTTGTCCCCCTGTGTGCTGAGGGTGTCAAATCAAATCATATCAAATTTATTTATATAGCCCTTCGTACATCAGCTGATATCTCAAAGTGCTGTACAGAAACCCAGCCTAAAACTCCAAACAGCAAGCAATGCAGGTGTAGAAGCACGGTGGCTAGGAAAAACTTCCTAGAAAGGCCAAAACCTAGGAAGAAACCTAGAGAGGAACCAGGCTATGAGGGGTGGCCAGTCCTCTTCTGGCTGTGCCGGGTGGAGATTATAACAGAACATGGCCAAGATGTTCAAATGTTCATAAATGACCAGCATGGTCACATAAAAATGGAGCACCAGAACGGCCAGGTGGACTGGGGACAGCAAGGAGTCATCATGTCAGGTCGTCCTGAGGCATAGTCTTAGGGCTCAGGCCCCCCGGGAGAGATAAATAAAGAGAGAAAGAGAGAATTAGAGAGAGCATACTTAAATTCACACAGGACACCGGATAAGACAGAAGTACTCCAGATATAACAAACTGACCCTAGCCCCCCGACACATAAACTAATGCAACATAAATACTGGAGGTTGAGTCAGGAGGGGTCAGAAGACACTGTGTCAGGTTCTTGTCCAGTTCTGGCATTTAGGTCACCATAGACTAGTATATGTCCCTGAGCCTGGAAATTATTAATTTCCCCCACCAGGATGGAGAAGCTGTCTTCATTAAAGTATGGGGATTCTAGTGGGGGGATATAGGTAACACACAGGAGGACATTTTTCTCTGTTAAGATCATTTCCTTTTGAATTTCTAGCCAAATGTAAAATATTCCTGTTTTGATAAATTTAATAGAGTGAGTTAGGTCTGCTCTAAACCAAATTAGCATACCCCATGAGTCCCTTCCCTGTTTCACACCTGGTAGTTTGGTGGATGGGACTACCAGGTCTCTGTCGTTAACACCACCTTTCTTAACAGAGTGGTATTGTGTTAATATAGCACTGTGCCATGCCAGGGGATGGTCTGTGTGGAATATTAAGTTGCTTATGTTCCCATTTTTATAACAGTCAGCAAAAAGTGTCTCTTGATTTTCCATAAGGAGCTTTTTCTGTACTATTTTCTTGCCTTATCATTTTTTACATACACAGGGTACTGTATTTTAATTACCTCTGAACAACAGCTTCAAAGACTTCTGCATTTGGTTGGGGTAGCCTGTTTGATTCTCGTGCCATTGGGCAAAAGGGCTCTGACACCTCTCACTTGACACGAGAGTGCTAATTGAAGTTCTATCTCCTTGTCCTAGCAAACTTGGTAGTCCAACTCAGCATTAAGTCCTCATAGAGTAAAGTATATCACTGTAATGTACTTTTCTTCTCGGCTTTTGAATATAAAATATAGCTTCAGACTAAACATTACTCACTCAGTTCCAGGTTGGATGGTGTTTTCAGTTTGTTTCCAGGAGCATTTGCTGTATAGCTTGGGCCTTCCAGGTAATTCCGTAATTCCATCCAAAATCAGGTTGTAGGCTTTGAGTTTTGATCTGGAGCTGTGCAGGGTAGAATCCTGTCCCTGTCAAAACATCCAAGTTTACAGTCGCTTGCAAGATGATTCACCCCCCTTGGCATTTTTCCAATTTTGTTGCCTTACAAATTAAAATATTAAAATAGATTTTTGGGGGGGTTTGTATCATTTGATTTACACAACACCTTGAAGATAAAAAAAACATGTTTTATTGTTTAACAAACAAGAAATAACACAAAAAAACAGAAAACTTGAGATTGCATAACTATTCACCCCCCCAAAGTCAATACTTTGTAGAGACACCTTTTGCAGCAGTTACAGCTGCACGTCTTTTGTGGTATGTCTCTAAAAGCTTGGCACATCTAGTCACTGGGATTTTTGCCCATTTTTCAAGGGAACACTGCTCCAGCTCCTTCAAGTTGCATTGGTTCCGCTGGTGTACAGCAATCTTTAAGTCATACCACAGATTCTCAATTGGATTGAGGTCTGGGCATTGACTAGGCTATTCCAAGACATTTAAATGTTTCCCCTTAAACCACTCAAGTGTTGCTTTAGCTGTATGCTTAGGGCCATTGTCCTGCTGGAAGGTTTCCCTCAAGAATTTCCCTGTATTTACACCATCCATCATTACTTCATTTCTGACCAGGTTCCCAGTCCCTGCCGTTGAAAAACATCCCCACAGCTTGATGCTGCCACCACCATGCTTCACTGTGGAGATGGTGTTCACGGGGTGAGGGGTGTTGGGTGTTGGGTTTACATTTTCCTTGATGGCCAAAAAGCTCAATTTTAGTCTGATAAAGGAATTTATATGTTTAACCTGTCTAGGATCAGCGTGGCGCTAGCGGCACCCCCCCCCCCCCCCCACTGAAAAACCAGTGCCGCGAAATTCAAAAAAAATATTTTTTTTAAATATTTAACTTTCACACATTAAAGTCCAATACAGCTAATGAAAGACACAGATCTTATGAATCCAGTCAACATTTCCGATTTTTAAAATGTTTTACAGGGAAGACACAATATGTAAAGATGTACATCTATTACCTAAAAACACATTAGCATAATCCACCATCTTTTATTTGTCCACCAACACCAGTAGCCATCACCAATTCGGCTAAACTAAGATATTTATAGCCCCTAACCAACAAAAAAACTCATTAGATGACAGTCTGATAACATATTTATGGTATGGGATAGGTTTTGTTAGAAAAAAGTGCATATTTCAGGTATATGGCATAGTTTACAATTACACCCACCATCACAAATGGACTAGAATAATTACAATGAGCAACGTGTTTACCTAACTACTAATCATCAAACATTTCGTAAAAATACACAGCATACACGAATCGAAAGACACAGATCCTGTGAATACAGACAATATTTCAGATTTTCTAAGTGTCTTACAGCGAAAACACAATAAATCGTTATATTAGCTTAGCACATAGCAATTAGCAGCCCAGCATTGATTCTAGCCAAAGTGAGCGATAAAAGTCAACATCGCCAAAAGATATTAATTTTTTCACTAACCTTCTCAGAATTCTTCCGATGACACTCCTGTAACATCACATTACAACATGCATATACAGTTTGATCGAAAATGTTTATATTTAGCCACCAAAATCATGGTTAGACAATGTGAAATGTAGACAAGCTGGTAAAGAAAACGTCCTTGCGCCACTTAGACAGTGATCTACTCTTATACATAAATACTCATAAACGTGACTAAAAAATATAGGGTGGACAGGGATTGATAGACAATTTAATTCTTAATACAATTGCGTTATTACATTTTTTAATTTATCCTTACTTTTCAATACAGTTTGCGCCAAGCGAAGCTACGTCAAAAAACATGGCGTCCTAAGCCACTAAAATGTTTCGACAGAAACACGATTTATCATAATAAAAATGTCCTACCTTGAGCTGTTCTTCCATCAGTATCTTGGGCAAAGGATCCTTTCTTGGGAGAAATCGTCTTTTGGTGGAAAGCTGTCCTCTTGCCATGTGGAAATGTCAACTACGTTCGGGATGAACTGAAAAGCGTGCCCAACTTTTCACATCGTTGCAAAAATAAATGTCCCAAAATCGCACTAAACGGATATAAATTGCTATAAAACGCTTTAAATTAACTACTTTGTGATGTTTGTAACTCCTATAACGAGTGAAAAGATGACCGGAGAAATATAACAGGCTAAACTAACGCTTGGAACAGGAGAGGGTCGGTGTCTTCCACGCGCGTTACGCAGCAAGAAAAGACTTGCTAGCTAAAGGTTTTTTTCATTTGTAGGGCCTGTGAACGAGCAATCGAGCCCGTTGGAATCGTCATCACGTAAAGGCATCCAGGGGAAGACGTAAGAAGTGTCCGTAT
Source organism: Salvelinus fontinalis (assembly GCF_029448725.1). NCBI lineage: Eukaryota > Metazoa > Chordata > Actinopteri > Salmoniformes > Salmonidae > Salvelinus > Salvelinus fontinalis. The sequence continues at coordinate 55,852,920 of NC_074682.1, read as the reverse complement.
AGTCATAGCAACGACAGAGCCCTTTTAAATGACTTCAGAAAAGTGGCCAACGTTTCTCAAATCTGACTCCATGTCAGGGAAATTGCTGTAGAATGGGCTCTGTTCCACTTAGAGACAAAATTTCAACTCCTATAGAAACTATAGACTGTTTTCTATCCAATAATAATAATAATATGCATATTGTACGATCAAGGATTTTGTGGGAAGCCGTTTAAAAAATTAGCCACATTAGCATAAATAGTCTAAACAGCGCCCCCATCCCCAACAGGTTAAAGTAATGACTAAAGAATTCCACCTTGAAACATATTTAACGGTGTGAAATGTATTGGAATAATAAGACTATAATCCAATATTTGAAAATAAGACTATAATTCAATAATGTGTGTGTGGGACACGTTAAGAGGGAGAAATGTATGGTTGAGAAAACAGAGGCTGGTATAAAATGACTGTGTTTGCATTTTGACTTCAGAACGTTCTCTGAATAAAGAACTAACCTATTGCAGACTGGGGGCTTTGTCTAATTTTTCATTAACCAGGGTCTTACAAACTTCTGGGAATTGGTTCAAGCTATAGTGATAGTTGAGTTCAACCATTGGGATACAAATTCTCGTGATACAGTCTCATTTGACCAGAGTACCTTCTTCCATACGTTTGGGGAGTCTCCCACATGCCTTTTGGCGAACACCAAATGTGTTTGCTTATTTTTCTCTTTTAAGGAATGGCTTTTTTTCTGGCCACTCTTCCGTAAAGCCCAGCTCTGTAGAGTGTACGGCTTAAAGTGGTCCTATGGACAGATACTCAAATCCCCGCTGTGGAGCTTTGCAGCTCCTTTAGGGTTATCTTTGGTCTCTATGTTGCCTCTTTGATTAATGCCCTCCTTGCCTGGTCCGTGAGTTGTGGTGGGCGGCACTCTCTTGGCAGGTTTGTTGTGGTTTCATATTCTTTCAATTTTTTAATATTGGATTTAATGGTGCTCTGTGGGATGTTCAAAGTTTTGGATATTTTTTCATAACCAAAACCTGAACTGTACTTCTCCACAACTTTGTCCCTGACCTGTTTGGAGCGCTCCTTGGTCTTCATGGTGCCGCTTGCTTGGTGGTGCCCCTTTGCTTAGTGGTGTTGCAGACTCTGGGGTCCTTTCAGAACAGGTTTATATATACTGAGATCATGTGACAGATCATGTGACACTTAGATTGCACACAGGTGGACTTTATTTAACTAATTATTTGACTTCTGAAGGTAATTGGTTGCACCAGATCTTATTTCGGGTCTTCATAGCAAAGGGAGTGAATACATATGCATGCACCACTTTTCATTTATTTTTATTTTTTTGATAAAAGTATATTTTTTAACTCCCCTTCACCAATTTGGACTATTTTGTGTATGTTCATTACATGAAATCCAAATAAAAATACATTTAAATTACAGGTTGTAATGCATCAAAATAGGAAAAAACGACAAAGGGAATGAATACTTTGGCAAGGCACTGTATCTAACGCCAAATATATATTTTTCTAAGAACATGCTGAAAAATGCAGGAGCTCATCTGCTCATGACCTCTCTGTCCTCTGTCTCTTCTCCATCACCCCAATGAAGTGACAACATCAGTTATTCTCTTCTCTATCTCCATCACCCCAGTGAAGAGACAGAGGCATCAGCCATTGTGTGAGAGAGGAGATAATGAAGCATGAAGCGACTAGGTAGCAAGGGGTAACAGGCTTCCATCCACCCACACAGCACAGCAGGTACAGTGGGACTCGGCAGTTGCAGTCTTTTGCACTGTCTTAGAATCTTCCCTTAATCATCCCTACTTTCACAGTACCCGAACAAGTTTGTAAAAAGAAGAAAAAAAAGTCCTACCTTAGTTTTCATAACCTCCCACAATGCCTCTCCCCATGTCAGGTTCATTTAACTCCTGAGAGTCAATTTCTTGCTCTAAGCTATGAGTGGGCCTGTGGCTGTGACGTTCATCCTCCTTCCAATGCTATTCTGAAGACTCTGGCTGTAGTGTCTTTTTTATTTTGAGTGTTAACTGTAACCTGGGTGTCCTCTTTAGCCTTGTCTACAAGGCTTGCTGCCAAATGTGCCTTGGTTCAGCATGTTCAAAAACCTTTTTTCTGAGGGCTCTTTGTTGTTGATGTTTATTTTTATTTATTTTTTACATCTGAGGCATAGGACATTCATGTACTGTACATCCCACCCACTCACCTGCTAGGTTAATCCCTCCAGTCAATTCTAGACCCAAGCTCCCTACCTTTTTTTGCATGTTCTACAGCCCAACTATTAATTATGCATGACAAGCCAGGGGTTATACATTTGCTTGGTCTTGAACTGCAAATTGCACCTGCTCCGAGCACTTCGTCGGTGGATGCACTGCCCCCCTCCCCCCAAGCTCCCCTTCTCCTTCTCCCACTGAGTCTGACTCGCTAGTAGGCCTACTAACTAGTGGAGGGATTAGCAGCGCTGCTAGCTAGTGGAGGGATTAGCAGCGCTGCTAGCTAGTGAAGGGATTAGCAGCGCTACTAGCTAGTGCAGGGATTAGCAGCGCTGCTAGCTAGTGGAGGGATTAGCAGCGCTGCTAGCTAGTGGAGGGATTAGCAGCGCTGCTAGCTAGTGGAGGTATTTGCAGCACTGCTAGCTAGTGGAGGGATTAGCAGCGCAGCTAGCTAGTGGGGGGATTAGCAGCGCTGCTAGCTAGTAGAGGGATTAGCAGCGCTGCTAGCTAGTGGAGGAATTAGCTAAGGCTAGCTAAGGCATCGACATCAGGAACAGTTTGTCCCCCACTCCTCTCCTCCAGCACTGAAAGTTCTCTGGCTTTTTCTGGGTTCAATTCACCGTCTTTCTCTGGATTTTGGGACTTGAAAAATGTCATCAAACTCAATTACCTTTTTCTTATCCATTATTTATTTGGCTTTCCCATGATTCAAATTCAGTAGGGAGACAACTAGCCTAGGCTACTTAACCTGATTATGTAAGGACCTCTTCACTAGCTGACCACCACTACCAAGACCTGTGTCAAGATCCCGGGAAGCGCAGTGGGTGGCATCCCGGGTGGCACAGTGGTCTAGGGCACTGCATCGCAGTGCTAGCTGCGCCACCAGAGTCTCTGGGTTCGCGCCCAGGCTGGGCTGGGTTCGCGCCCAGGCTCTGTCGCAGCCGGCCGCAACTGGGAGGTCCGTGGGGCGACGCACAATTGGCATAGCGTCGTCCGGGTTAGGGAGGGTTTGGCCGGTAGGGATATCCTTGTCTCAGTATGTAAAATGTAATGAAATGTAAAAAAAATTAATAAAAATGTATGCACTTTACTGTAAGTCGCTCTGGATGAGAGTGTCTGCTAAATGACTAAAATGTAAAATGTAAAGATCAGTTACTTACCCCATCGGCCCACCCCAAAACCTCTATGTACAAATAAGAGAGCAGGTCTGGAATCAGTGTGTCAGGATAGGATGATTACACAGAAGGATCACCGTGCTTTTACATTACAGTCTTTCTGGGGGGTTGGAGAAGTAACGAGGAGGCAACTTGATTTAACGCCAATCGCTCTTATTAGAATGTCTAAAGTGCGAACAGTGAAACAATGAAGAAATCATACTGCAAGAGGAACCGGATCTGGGGCAAATAGGTGCCTGAACAAACAAAGTCAAATCTGAGAGGTGCTCAAATTAAGCATTGCCGGAGACAGTGTTTTCCACCGCCATCAACAAAACACCAAATGATGGAATTTATTGTGGAAGAACGGTTTTGCATCCATCTAATAGAGTCCAGACATTTGGAGAAAATATGCCAAGGCACATTAAAGTCATTCTGGCTTGTGGCCTAGTGGTTAGAACGTCGGGCCAGTAACCGAAAGGTTGCTGAATCGAATCCCTGAGCTGACAAGGTAAAAATTTGTTGTTCTGCCCCTGAGCAAGGCAGTTAACCCACTGTTCCCTGGACGCCGAAGATATGGATGTCGACTTTGGCACCTCCCTGATTCAGAGGGGTTGAAGGCATTTAGTTGTACAACTGACTAGTCATCTCTCTTTCCCCTTGTAGTGGCCCTATTAAGGCGCTTTTTGTTGGTGTTTCCATAATTTCGACATTATTTTGGCATTATTATTTTGTCAAATTTGTATAGATCTTTCCTGAGATGAGTATATATTCTGTGCAATAGACTATAGTTGCACCTACGTATGTGCACCAGTCAACCGTGTTTAGCTGTAAATGGTTGGGATTGGTAACCTCATTCTTCAGCTTCAATTGTCTCCACCTCCACAATTGAATTGCTAACTTTTCAGTGCCACAGCTGGCTAAGACGTTCTCAAGAGGGTGGCTGTGTTTGCGATACAGAGGTTCAGTCTGGGCCTCAACTTAGAATAGTAGAATACACAAGACACAATTTTTTAGAAATGTGGTTGTGTTTCAGCAGTTTTTCTCTTGTTATGTCAAACACTCACTCAATTAGTCATGTCAGCTAACACTTTTTAGATTGGAAGTTAGTCTAGCAAGCTATCTAAACTTGTAGTAATTAAGGGTGGTGCTGTGTAGACCACTGTAATATGAAGAAGTGGTGCTGTGTAGACCACTGTAATCTGAAGAAGTGGTGCTGTGTAGACTACTGTAATCTGAAGAAGTGGTGCTGTGTAGACTACTGTAATTTGAAGACGTGGTGGTGTGTAGACTACTGTAATTTGAAGACGTGGTGGTGTGTAGACTACTGTAATATGAAGAAGTGGTGGTGTGTAGACTACTGTAATATGAAGATGTGGTGGTGTGTAGACTACTGTAATTTGAAGACGTGGTGGTGTGTAGACTACTGTAATTTGAAGACGTGGTGCTGTGTAGACTACTGCAATTTGAAGATGTGATGGTGTGTAGACTACTGGTGTGTAGACTACTGTACCAGACTGTTGGTGTGTTTACTGCAGCTCTGTATAGGACAGACTGTTGGTGTGTTTACTGCAGCTCTGTATAGGACAGACTGCTGGTTTGTTTACTGCAGCCCTGTATAGGACAGACTGTTGGTGTGTTTACTGCAGCTCTGTATAGGACAGACTGTTGGTGTGTTTACTGCAGCCCTGTATAGGACAGACTGTTGGTGTGTTCACTATTCAGCCCTGTATAGGACAGACTGTTGGTGTGTTTACTGCAGCTCTGTATAGGACAGACTGCTGGTGTGTTCACTATTCAGCTCTGTATAGGACAGACTGTTGGTGTGTTTACTGCAGCTCTGTATAGGACAGACTGTTGGTGTGTTTACTGCAGCTCTGTATAGGACAGACTGTTGGTGTGTTTACTGCAGCTCTGTATAGGACAGACTGTTGGTGTGTTTACTGCAGCTCTGTATAGGACAGACTGTTGGTGTGTTTACTGCAGCTCTGTATAGGACAGACTGTTGGTGTGTTTACTGCAGCTCTGTGATCCTAGCTGCCAGAGGCTACATAGTAATAATGCTACAACAGGAAACAGAAGCAGCACAAACCTGGAAGACTCACACACACACACACACACACACACACACACACACACACACACACACACACACACACACACACACACACACACACACACACACACACACACACACACACACACACACACACACACACACACACACACACACACACACACACACACACACACACACACTCTCTCTATCAGGGCGTTCCAGCTCTATTCTTATCCCTGTCTGAGGCAGAGACCTGCGCTATCAGGGCGTACCAGCTCAGTTCATAACCCTGTCCTGAGGCAGAGACCTGCACAGGCTTTACCAGGTAGTTCACACTCCTGTCCTGAGGTTGTACGCTGATTCAATATACAGCTGAAGGAGTTCTCTGCTGCATGGGGATAGACGAGATTAAGAGCAACAAACAACGCTTGGGTTTTAGGTTTTAGGGATTCTAGCAATAAAGAGAACAGAAGAACTAAACCTCCTGGTGCAGACAGACAGGCAGGCAGGCATACAGGCAGGCAGGCATACAGGCATACAGCCATGCAGATAGTTAGACAGGCATACAGGCATACAGCCATGCAGATAGTTAGACAGGCAGACAGACAGACAGGCAGGCAGACAGGCAGGCAGACAGACAGACAGGCAGACAGACAGACAGACAGGCAGACAGACAGACAGACAGACAGGCAGACAGGCAGACAGGCAGACAGACAGACAGACAGACAGACAGACAGACAGACAGACAGACAGACAGACAGACAGACGGAGACGGAGACGGAGACGGAGACGGAGACGGAGAGATAGATGGATAGATGGATAGATGGATAGATGGATAGATGGATAGATGGATAGATGGATAGATGGATAGATGGATAGATGGATAGATGGATAGATGGATAGATGGATAGATGGATAGATGGATAGATAGATAGATAGATAGATAGATAGATAGATACTGTAGATCTCATCTTGCTCTGGATTTATTTGACCAACCATTTGGCTAAAGAGTCTTTACCATGCTGACTTTATATAACCAACCGTTTGACTTTAAACCCTTCACCACGGGGTGGACTTGGTGTGGAAAGACAAGAGACAAACACATGTTAACATTGTGACACACATTGAGCCTTTCCTCTTGCCAATGACTCTCTATTTTTCCTTCAGCTTGACTCTTCGGCCTATTATGACCAACACCATGTTTGTGATGTCATTCCCGATACAGGAAGTGCAGGGACTTCTGTGACATTCAACAAGAACGGAGATGCACCGGGACGTTACGACCTGTTCCAGTACCAGATGGACAACAACAGCTCTCCGGGGTACAAGAACATTGGACAGTGGATGGAAACACTACAGCTCAACGTGAGTACTATATGTATTGTCTCTGATAGATGGTATACATGGAAACGCTACAGCTCAACGTGAGTACTATATGTATTGTAGCCTATGGTGTGTGTGTGTGTGTGTGTGTGCGTGTGCACGTATGAGTGTGCATGTGTGTGTGTGTAATTGGGGTGATATGAACCCCACGCCTAACCATAATGATGAGCTAATCCTTGTGATGCAAGGATAACGTTTCGTTTTAGAAGCCTTAGACAAGGCTACGAGTGTGTGTGTGTGTGTGTGTGTGTGTGTGTGTGTGTGTGTGTGTGTGTGTGTGTGTGTGTGTGTGTGTGTGTGTGTGTGAGCATTTTCGTGCATTCATCTGCGGTTACATACATTATCTGCTTGTGTTCATGTGAGTATACCTGAACCACAGTAAACCCATAGATTTTAAAGACTCCTGCTTTCTAAGAGGACATCGACACGTGAACGTTACAGACTGTGTTGTCTCTCTGTTAGTGGATAGATGGTATACATGTGAACGTTACAGACTGTGTGGTCTCTCTGTTAGTGGATAGATGGTATACATGTGAACGTTACAGACTGTGTGGTCTCTCTGTTAGTGGATAGATGGTATACATGTGAACGTTACAGACTGTGTGGTCTCTCTGTTAGTGGATAGATGGTATACATGTGAACGTTACAGACTGTGTGGTCTCTCTGTTAGTGGATAGATGGTATACATGTGAACGTTACAGACCGTGTGGTCTCTCTGTTAGTGGATAGATGGTATACATGTGAACGTTACAGACCGTGTGGTCTCTCTGTTAGTGGATAGATGGTATACATGTGAACGTTACAGACCGTGTGGTCTCTCTGTTAGTGGATAGATGGTATACATGTGAACGTTACAGACTGTGTGGTCTCTCTGTTAGTGGATAGATGGTATACATGTGAACGTTACAGACTGTGTGGTCTCTCTGTTAGTGGATAGATGGTATACATGTGAACGTTACAGACCGTGTGGTCTCTCTGTTAGTGGATAGATGGTATACATGTGAACGTTACAGACTGTGTGGTCTCTCTGTTAGTGGATAGATGGTATACATGTGAACGTTACAGACTGTGTGGTCTCTCTGTTAGTGGATAGATGGTATACATGTGAACGTTACAGACTGTGTGGTCTCGCTGTTAGTGGATAGATGGTATACATGTGAACGTTACAGACTGTGTGGTCTCTCTGTTAGTGGATAGATGGTATACATGTGAACGTTACAGACTGTGTGGTCTCTCTGTTAGTGGATAGATGGTATACATGTGAACGTTACAGACTGTGTGGTCTCTCTGTTAGTGGATAGATGGTATACATGTGAACGTTACAGACTGTGTGGTCTCTCTGTTAGTGGATAGATGGTATACACGTGAACGTGACAGACTGTGTGGTCTCTCTGTTAGTGGGTAGACGGTATACATCTGTAATGATTGTCGTCGTAGCAGGTGAAACAGCCTTAATAGTCAACACCAGTCATGAATTCATTAACTACAGCACTCATCTGCCTCTAATCCTAATCCATTAACTACAGCACTCATCTGCCTCTAATCCTAATTCATTAACTACAGCACCCATCTGCCTCTAATCCTAATTCATTAACTACAGCACTCATCTGCCTCTAATCCTAATTCATTAACTACAGCACCCATCTGCCTCCAATCCTAATTCATTAACCACATCACCCACCTGCCTCTAATCCTAATTCATTAACTACAGCACTCATCTGCCTCTAATCCTAATTCATTAACTACAGCACCCATCTGCCTCTAATCCTAATTCATTAACTACAGCATCCATCTGCCTCTAATCCTAATCCATTAACCACATCACCCACCTGCCTCTAATCCTAATCCATTAACCACAACACCCACCTGCCTCGGCTCCTGTTTCTCATTCAGAACCATTGCTGTTTCCCTGTCCCCTTTTGTGGAGCACTGTTGTTGAGCAGGACCAATAGGGCATAGTGTACCAGTGTGCTATTTGTGATATAGCCCATATCTCTTCTCTTGTCTGTGCTGCTTCCCAACAGCAGTAAATGATTCACCTCCACTCTCCACAAGACAGATGTATCATATTCCAGCCTTAAAATGGGTTCATCACACCGTCCTCTGTTTGTTATTGAAGCCGTGCTCTCGCGCCACTATGGGCATGGCTCTGGTCTACGTGGTTCCCTATTCCCTATGTAGTGCACTACTTTTCACCAGGCCTCATCGCCCTGCACTATAAAGATAATAAGTTACCATTTGGTACGAAACCTATGACGAGTCTGCAGATTAAGCCCGTTTGCCGTATCGGCTCAGGCTTGTTTGGCCCAGGTAATAATAGCGAGAGACAATTAGAATTCATGTCTTTGAGTGTATCGCTTCTTTGAAGAGAGACAGTAACCTTTTGATTGAACTTTACATTACGCATTCATGTATAGGAGACAAATCACGCCTCAGGGGAGATGCCCTCGTTATAACTGTATAATGTAGCGACGTTAACCCGACACCTAGTGACCTCATCAAGAGATTCGGACCTGTTGGTGTAGCGGTTAAAAGGTGTTGGTTTGACTGTCAATAGACACGGGTTTGGATCCACGTTGGGGCTACACGCGACTTCGATATATAAATGACTGCATCGCTAGCGCCTAGCCTAGTGCTGACTGTTTTCTCACAGGTGTGTCCCAAAATGGCACCCTATTTAGTGCACTACTTTTGACCAAAGCCCTATGCGCCCTGGTCAAAAGTAGTGCATTACATAGGGGATAGGGTGCTATTTTGGGATGCAGGGAAACATCTTACAGACTGGTTGGTTTCCTCAGGACAACCCTTCTGCCTTAGTGGGATGGGAAAACATGTACGCTGTGGAAATGTTGTATGCAAATAGATCTATGTAGATTATACATGACACGTTGATCATTTTGTTCTCCTATTTGTTCATGTATGTATTGATTATCTAAATACACACAGGATTTGTACGTTAAGTCGCTTGGTATTATAATGTTAACACGGCCTACAGATGTCACATCGGGGTTAGTTTGCGAGTCAGTATTGGTATTATTTACAAGAATTTCGCTACACTCGCATTAACATCTGCTAACCATGTGTATGTGACAAATATAATTTGATTTGATTTGATATTAATGTACACAGATCTTTAACTGTGGGGTATCTGGAAAGTCTTGATTTCGATAATAAATGGTTTATAGATGTTCAACAACATTGTCGTCTCAGTGTCTCGAATAACAATCAGAAACCATACAAATTTATTATTTGTTTTCCAAAATGAAATTAGCCCCCAGTTTTCATGAATGATTTCTCCTTCTCGTGACATCTACTATAATCCTCTCAGTCGGAGGCCGTATTAGCCTTCATTTTCAACATTATTGTTAAGATTAATTCCCACTTTACATTTATGTTCCCCATACCAACACATGTATTATAGCCCCAGCAGTGGATTCCTTGCCTTTCTCTTCCCCAATCGATTCGACATGCTTTGTGGAATTCCATGTCTACGGCTTAGTTCATCATCATGTCCAGAAACTCAGGAGGGGGGTGGGGGGGGGGGGGGGGGGGGGGGGGGCGACGACTCTGTGGCTGAGTCACAAATGGCATGTAGCCTAATGGTTAGATCGTTGAGACGGTAACCCAAACGTTGCTGGATCGAATCTGTAGCTCTGCCCCTGAGCAAGGCAGTTAACCCCGTGTTAACCCCGTGTTCCCCGTGCACTGAAGATGTGGATGTTGATTAAGGCAGCCCCCCTCCCCCCCCCCCGCACCTCTCTGATTCAGAGGGGTTGGGTTAAATGTTGAAGACACATTTCAGTTGATGGCATTCAGTTGTACAGCTGACTAGATATCCCCGTTTTGACCAGATCCCCATGGTGCACAAAATAGGAAATAGGCAGCGATTTAGAACCGACCATGTCTCTGTTATGATAAAGCCTCTCTCCCCGGTCTCCCCCGGACACGACGGCTGAGTCACAGATGAATCCAGCTCAGACTCCAAAGATTGCCCCTCAGCTCCCCATGAAAATGTCATATCCAGTGTGGGGGAATAGGCTGGAGGGCTCAATGAATGAAAGACTGGTACAGGGGGTGTTTGGGATTATGTGACTGCCATATAAAGACGAGTAAAGACACAAAGTCAAATGAAGTCACTTTAGTTGGTCCTTTTGAGCTACTTTCTATCAGGGCTGGATGTCTACTGGATGTCGAGGTAGGGTTCTACTGCATGCCTACTGGATGTCTACTGGATGTTGAGGTAGGGTTCTACTGCACGTCTACTGGATATCGAAGTAGGGTTCTACTGGATGCCGAGGTAGGGTTCTACTGCATGTCTACTGGATGTCGAGGTAGGGTTCTACTGCATGTCTACTGGATGTCGAGGCAGGGTTCTACTGCATGTCTACTGGATGCCGAGGTAGGGTTCTACTGCATGTCTACTGGATGTCGAGGTAGGGTTCACTGGATGTCTACTGGATGTCGAGGTAGGGTTCTACTGCATGTCTATTTGATGACGTGTTAGGGTTCTACTGGATTTCGAGGTAGGGTTCTACTGGGTGTTGAGGTAGGGTTCTACTGCATGTCTACTCGATGTCGAGGTATGGTTCTACTGCATGTCTACTGGATGTCGAGGTAGGGTTCTACTGGATGTCGAGGTAGGGTTCTACTGGATGTCGAGGTAGGGTTCTACTGGATGTCGAGGTAGGGTTCTACTGGATGTCTAGGTAGGGTTCTACTGGATGTCTAGGTAGGGTTCGACTGGATGCCAAGGTAGGGTTCTACTGGATGTCTACTGGATGCCGATGTGGGGTTCTACTGCATGTCTACTGGATGTCGAGGTAGGGTTCTACTGCATGTCTACTGGATGTCGAGGTAGGGTTCTACTAGATGTCTACTGTATGTCGAGGTAAGGTTCTACTGGATGTTGAGGTAGGGTTCTACTGGATGTCGAGGTCGGGTTCTACTGGATGTCTCCTGGTTGTCGAGGTAGGGTTCTACAGGATGTCTACTGGAAATCGAGGTAGGGTTCTACTGGATGTCTACTGGATGTCGAAGTAGAGTTCTACTGCATGTCTACTGGATGTCGAGGTAGGGTTCTACTGGATGTCGAGGTAGGGTTCTACTGCATGTCTACTGGATGTCGAGGTAGGGTTCTACTGCATGTCTACTGGATGTCGTGTTATGGTTCTACTGGATGTCGAAGTAGGTTTCTACATGATGTCGAGGTAGGGTTCTGCCGGATGTCGTGTTAGGGTTCTACTGGATGTCTACTGGATGTCGAGGTAGGGTTCTGCTGGACGTCGTGTTAGGGTTCTACTGGATGTCGCGGTAGGGTTCTACTGGATGTCTACTGGGTGTCGAGGTAGGGTTCTACTGGATGTCTACTGGATGTCGAGGTAGAGTTCTACTGGATGTCTACTGGATGTCGAGGTAGGGTTCTGCTGGATATCTTCTGGATGTCGTGTTAGGGGTCTACTGCAGAGTTAACTGTTGGAGATCATTTTACATACTGAAAAACTCATTATTATCTCAACTGTTGCTGTATCCGTTTTGAATGCACACTTACAAGCAATCTACAGAGAGAGAGAGAGAGAGAGAGAGAATGTCTGTGAGAGCAAAAAAGAGAAGTAGTGAGTGAGAAAGAGAGCTAGAGAAAGGAGAAAGTGAGTGAAAGACAAAAACATTGAGAGAGCTCTTTTCTCTCTGTGATCATTCAACAGTGAAGTAGCTATATCTCCATTCCTCTGCTTTGTGTGGTTGGTTGTGATGGAAACAGTGAAACTCTTCAAAAATGCATGAATGCAGTGGTTTAGATGCATGATTACAGGCCTCATCAGTAAAACCAGTGAATGTGTTCCAAATGGCACCCTATTCCCTATAAAGGACCCACAGGGTTCCGGTCAAAAGTAGTGCACTTTAGAGGGAATAGGGTGCCATTTGGTACACGGTCTCAGCGGCAGCAGGTTGAAACAGAGATGGAAGCAGTTACCGTAATGCAGTTCAGTTCTTAATGTTTCATGCAGATCCAGCCATTAATAATGAATGGAAGTTACACAATCTTCTTTTTCCTGGGCTTAAATTAGCATTTTCTTCAAAATGTGTTTTGGAGCTTTTAAGAAATGATGGCTGCCTAACATCTCTCTGGTTTAAATATGCACTGGCTTACAACTACAAGTTACTCACACAATGTGTTTTTTTGTTCTTTTTTGGAGCAACTCTCAGCAAATCTAACCCAATGCTCTGCCAAGCAATGATACAATGTTCTCTTCAAAATTGATTTATAACTTGATGATCACTGATGCTTCTATCCCTCTTCAGATCTCTTCCGACCAGTCTGTCATGTTTAAAGAAGCTAAAGAGAAATGATCACCTCTGTTGCTTATTAAACAGTACTGATATTTTACCTTGATCTCACCAATGGGGATTCGTACATAACAAGTCTTCAGATTCAAGTTCAGTCCCAAATGGTACCCTATTCCCTATGCAGTACACTACTTTTGACCAGGGCCCATGGGACTCTGGTCTAAAGTAGTGCACTATGTAGGGAATAGGGTGTGATTTGGGATGTAAACTCCGATGAGTGATGATTAGTCTGATGGGGGTTTGTTAAAGGGCAGAGGAGACCCTTGGGACACAGAGCCTCTGAGTAAAGCAGCAAGTTAGAAACATAAATATACTGTCTTTACCTACAGTAGGGCTGTTTACTGTTCTGGTGTTGGTGTGGTCTGGTGTTGGTCTGGTCTGGTGTTGGTCTGGTGTTGGTCTGGTCTGGTCTGATGTTGGTCTGGTCTGGTCTGATGTTGGTCTGGTCTGGTCTGGTCTGATGTTGGTCTGGTCTGGTCTGATGTTGGTCTGGTCTGATGTTGGTCTGGTTTGGTGTTGGTCTGGTCTGGTCTGGTGTTGGTCTGGTCTGGTCTGATGTTGGTCTGGTATAGTCTTGTGTTGGTCTGGTCTGGTCTGGTCTGATGTTGGTCTGGTTTGGTGTTGGTCTGGTCTGGTCTGGTGTTGGTCTGGTCTGGTCTGATGTTGGTCTGGTATAGTCTGGTGTTGGTTTGGTCAGGTGTTGGTCTGGTGTTGGTCTGGTGTTGGTCTGGTGTTGGTCTGATATTGGTCTGGTCTAGTCTGTTGTTGGTCTGGTCTGGTCTGGTGTTGGTCTGGTCTGGGGTTGGTCTGTTCTGGTCTGGTGTTGCTCTGGTCTGGTGTTGGTCTGGTCTGGTGTTGGTCTGATATTGGTCTGGTCTAGTCTGTTGTTGGTCTGGTCTTGGTCTGGTCTGTTGTTGGTCTGGTCTGGTGTTGGTCTGGTCTGGTGTTGGTCTGGTCTGGTCTGGTGTTGGTCTGGTCTGTTGTTGGTCTGGTCTGGTGTTGGTCTGGTCTGGTGTTGGTCTGGTCTGGTGTTGGTCTGGTCTGGTCCGTAGGTAAACACCTGGCACAATCTATCTATTTTACCTGTCTGTGTCACTTCTCTTTTCATTCAGTTGAAAGCTTTGAGCGCAACTCCCGTAGTTTGGTCGCTCTCAGAAACCTTTCACCTTACCATTCCACACATTCTTGCATACTTTGTGGTAGACAATAAGAGTTGTTTGTTCGAGAATTGTTTGGTAACACTTTCAGAAATATTTCCCCCCTTTTGCTGTTGTCATGTTGTGTTGTGTTGTTTACATCACAGCTAGCCTCAGGAACTGAACATAGTTAGATCACTTATTTTGGCTTGGCTGTTGTGTATTTTTTTATCCCTTGATAAAAAAAAACATGATATGCGATTAGCCAGTAATTTGGCTTTCAGTCGAAATTCATTCAACTTCTAAATGCAACTGAACAATGGGTGTTTAATTTCTCACCTGTTGAGAAAAACACCTTTAATTTCATACTTTTCATTCTCGTCTTGGAATGTGGTCTACCTGTGGTCTTTTGCCTTTGTGTTTTCAAAAACAGAATAATTAAACCGCTGGAGTTTCAAAGAGAAGTTTGGGAGGAAAATAACTTCAGGCTATGCATATTGAGTAACCAACTCAGTTGCCTTGTGGTTATGTCTGCACTAAGATTGCAAGGATGGGAGTTTGATTCCTGGCTGAGGCGAGTTTGATTCCTGGCTGAGTCATACCAAAGACTGTAAAAATGGGATCTGATGCGTCTCTGCAGCATTACAGAGATTGTGGATATGACTCTGTGATGGAGTAGCATCCTATCCAGAGCTTGTACTTGTACGTCATGCTACAGAAACAGGAAATATGCTCCTTTGAGCCATTCCAGCTTGCAACAAGCTTAGATTGAGTACATATGCATGCATCATGTCCCACAGACCTAATACTCAAAGCAGGATTCTCTATAACACAATGTACTCCTCCACCAATGTAATCGCCTATCCTATCATCTGAGATCTACAGAAGAAGTTTGGGAAGAGGAACTAGTGGTCGTTCCGTCAGCAGATTCCGCTGGACCTCCTCTTCCTCCTGATTTGAATTCATTAATTTCACATCTCACGACGAAGTGCAGGCGCACACAACAGAAGACGAAAAGAAATCCCCATTTTATATTAGTGATAGTTTACCACGGTCTACTTAACACGGTGTCCGCTTGTTTAAATACAGGAGTAACGGAAGAACAAGGAAGAACCCCAACAAATATGTATCCTGTTCCGTATCCATAGCAACGGGGTTGGTTTATAATCTCATTAGGTTTTCCTCTGTGGTGTCTTTTATGATGTGCGCTAGAATAACACTCACCATAGGTTACAAACATTCAAAAGTACCTACACACACCATACGTACTATATCAGTCAACCCCTAACAGTAATGCTAATAATTTATTACATTTATCAAGAGCTTTTCTTTAAACAAGAATAATCTCCAAGTGCATGAAATAAAAGATAAAGTAGAAATAAAATCGTTTTTAAATTTAAAAAGAAAAAGTATGTGAGGAAGGTACCGGATTGAGATGAGTCTTGAGGCCTGCTCTAAAAAGCTCCATCGGTCTGAACAGCCCTGAGATTGTCAGGAAGGGAGTTCCAAATGCATGCTTTGTGGGATGTAAAGACACGGTCACCCCATTGTACAGAGCCTGGTCCTGGAAGTTATACCACTCGGTACACTCACCATGGTTCCAAGTTCACTCCTAAAGTAGCTAGTCTGAACACACTACGGCTCGTCGAGGATGAAGAACTTCTAAGGAAAACTAAGGCCGCCTACCACAGTAACCACAAGTCCCACAACAGAGACCCACTGGCAAAGGTAAAAGAAAATATACACAATATTTTTTTTCAGCAACAAGAAGCGGGTTTGAATACAAGGGGTAGTGCATCTTGTCCAAGTGTATCACCTTCTAACAATAAACCTGAACCTCATGAGAAAAGTTCCAACCAGTCCGGAGTTCTAACCTGAGACCTGAACACCAATAATCATTATGGAAAAAATATAAGCTCAAAGCTACTTCCTTCCTTATAATACATTACCCCTTTACCTTCTAGCACGTGTATTTTCTTACGAGCAATGATTTCACTGATGACTGATTTTTGTGGAGGTCTGTACTTGTTTTAATAAGTGGTTGTCTGACCTATACCTTAGTTAAATACAGTAACTGTAAGTCAGTCTGACCTATACTGTAACGGCGGTCCTCCTCCTCTTCATCTTCGGAAGAGGAGGAGTATTGAGGGAACCAAGGCGCAGCGTAGTGAAATGACATTTTATTAACGAAAAAACACGAACTTGAATAAACTAACAAAAATAACAAACGGTGTAGACAAACCTATACGACGAACTCACATAAAACAAGAAGAACGCACGAATAGGACATTTAGACTACACAAACCGAACAAACCGTACACAGTCCTGTATGGTGCAAACAATTACACAGACACTGGAAGACAATCACCCACAACGAACACTGTGACAACGCCTACCTAAATATAACTCCTAATTAGAGGAACGCCAAACACCTGCCTCTAATTAAGAGCCATACCAGGCAACCCAAAACGAACACAGAAACAGAAAACATAGAATGCCCACCCAACCTCACGTCCTGACCAACTAACATACATAACAAACTAACATAAATAGGTCAGGAACGTGACATATACCTTAGTTAAATACAGTAACTGTAAGTTACTCTGACCTATACCTTAGTTAAATACAGTAACTGTACGTTACTCTGACCTATACCTTAGTTAAATACAGTAACTGTAAGTCAGTCTGACCTATACCATAGTTAAATACAGTACTGTAAGTCACTATGACCTATACCTTAGTTAAATACAGTAACTGTAAGTCACTCTGACCTATACCTTAGTTAAATACAGTACTGTAAGTCACTATGACCTATACCTTAGTTAAATACAGTACTGTAAGTCAGTCTGACCTATACCTTAGTTAAATACAGTGACTGTAAGTCACTCTGACCTATACCTTAGTTAAATACAGTACTGTAAGTCACTCTGACCTATACCTTAGTTAAATACAGTACTGTAAGTCACTATGACCTATACCTTAGTTAAATACAGTAACTGTAAGTCAGTCTGACCTATACCTTAGTTAAATACAGTGACTGTAAGTCACTCTGACCTATACCTTAGTCAAATGCAGTAACTGTAAGTTACTCTGACCTATACCTTAGTTAAATACAGTAACTGTAAGTCACTCTGACCTATACCTTAGTTAAATACAGTAACTGTAAGTCAGTCTGACCTATACCTTAGTTACATTCAGTGACTGTAAGTTGTGCGGAATAAGACCTATGCTAAATATAATTTAAATGTCAGAACATTACAACATGAAGCCCATTGCACTAAAATGTACAGACAGTACGAGCAGAAAGTTGATTTACATGTAAATGTGTTTGTTGGCGTAATCTTGGCTGTGAGAGAGAGAGAGGGAAAGAGAGAGCGTGAGAGAGAGAGAGCATGAGAGAGAGAGAGACCGAGAGAGAGGGAAGGAGAGAGCGAGAGAGAGGAGAGAGGAAGAGAGAGAGATAGAGAGAGAGAGAGGAAGAGCGAGAGAGAGAGGAAGAGAGAGAGGAAGAGATAGAGAGAGATAGAGAGAGGGGGGGAGAGAAAGAGAGAGAGAGGAAGAGAGGAAGAGAGAGAGAGGAAAAGAGCGAGAGAGAGAGATATATGGAAAAAATAGTGGTGCCCTAAAGTTGTGATAAGTCTAGTCATTCTGGACACAGGCCAACAACGGTTAATTCTAAATTACACTGTAGTGCCTACAAATATGGTGACATTGATAAAGTAGTCAAATTTTTAGTAGCAAACAACTTTGCCAGCATTATCATGTCGTCAAATTTACTTTAGACAGATGAAAATGTTGTCATTAGCTAGCAAAGTTTGTCAAAATACGATAGCAATGTTAACAATAGCTAGCTAAAACTGGTGGCCTCCCCTCAATCTTAGCTAACTAGCCTACGTTATACTGCATCTAAAGTAAACTTGGCGACATCAAAATGTTGACAAAATGTCCTGATATTCATTGGCTTCCTTTTGAGTGGCATTGTATTTCCAAGCCACTGTAATGCACTTTCAATTACACCTTCATCAGCACTCACTGATGAGTAGATGTGTAGAATGCTCAGTTTGGAATCAGTACTTAACAAACGTTCCAAACAATATTGTGATAAAACATGAAACCCATGAATACCTTAGTTAAATACAGTGACTCTAAGTCAGTCTGACTTATACCTTAGTTAAATACAGTGACTGTAACTTAGTTAAATGCAGTGACTGTAACTTAGTTAAATGCAGTGACTGTAAGTCTCTCTGACTTATACCTTAGTTAAATACAGTGACTCTAAGTCTCTCTGACTTATATCTTAGTTAAATACAGTGACTGTAAGTCACTCTGACTTATACCTCAGTTAAATACAGTACTGTAAGTCACTCTGACTTATACCTTAGTTAAATACAGTACTGTAAGTCACTCTGACTTATACCTTAGTTAAATACAGTACTGTAAGTCACTCTGACGTATTCATGGACTGCAGCTATGTTATTCGGTCATGTCATACCATTGTTATGAGCATTCTCATCTCGGGTTGGCCGCCACATTGATGTCTGAAATCGAGTCTAGCTCGGTAGTCGCAATGGCTCACCTCAACTCTGACGAAAAAAATAAGATACCTAAACTGGGGAGGCAGGTAGCCTAGTGGTTGGAGTGTTGGGAAAGGTTGCTGGATTGAATCCCCGAGCTGACAAGCTAAAGAAAAATCTGTCATTCTGCCCCTGAACAAGGTAGCTAACCCACTGTTCCCCAGTAGGCAGTCATTGTAAATAAGAATGTGTTTGTAACTGACATGCCTAGATAAATATAATAATTTTACTTGGGTAATGTGACTCTTATAGTGTTCCCGCCAACTTGTTTAAGCTACTTGTCTGTAGTTAGGGAAATCTTTCTATCCTATAAATGTTTACAGTATTTGTTTGTGTATACGTTAGACCTAGATATAATTATCAGGAAATGTCACATTTTGGCAGTCATGTAGGGTAGAGGGTAGAGCACCGTAAGGTCCGTAATACAGACCGTTTTTCAACAGAGTCAAAGTGACAAGTGACGCTAGCTAAGTGAGAGGTTTCATTGTTTCGGGTAAATCATTGACAAATCCTGAGTGTGACCCCGACACATTCTTGGCTTACTGTACAACAGGCTGGGACCATGCTGGTGGCACACTGTACATGCAAGGCTGTCCTTGGAAAGGCATGTTCCCACGCTGCTGCCTTGATGTGTGCAGTAGTGACAGGCCATGTGAGTGGGGCCAGCCAAGAGAAGGTGCAGTGTACTGAACTCAGCAGGATGCCCTTTGGAAGAAAGAGAACCTGCATCTTCTCTCCCATCCAACTCTACCCTTCAAACCATCAGATAAGGAACTCCACTCGCCTGCACCACTGCCAAGCCTTTAACAGAGCAAAATGCTTCAGTGGGATTTGTCCAAGCTGTTGCTGGAGAACGCCGAGAGATTCAATCAGCTCCGTTTAACAGGAGAACAGGTATGAGGAATACATAGGACAGGAATAGTTTTGAGGAATACATAGGACAGGAATAGGTATGAGGAATACATAGGACAGGAATAGGTATGAGGAATACACAGGACCGGAATAGGTATGAGGAATACACAGGACAGGAATAGGTATGAGGAATACACAGGACAGGAATAGGTATGAGGAATACACAGGGCAGGAATAGGTATGTGGAATATACAGGACAGGAATAGGTATGAGGAATACACAGGACAGGAATAGGTATGAGGAATACACAGGACAGGAATAGGTATGAGGAATACACAGGACAGGAATAGGTATGAGGAATACACAGGACAGGAATAGGTATGAGGAATACACAGGACCGGAATAGGTATGAAAAATACACAGGACAGGAATAGGTATGAGGAATACATAGGACAGGAATAGGTATGAGGAATACACAGGACAGGAATAGGTATGAGGAATACACAGGACAGGAATAGGTATGTGGAATACATAGGGCAGGAATAGGTATGAGGAATACATAGGACAGGAATAGGTATGTGGAATATATAGGTATGTGGAATACACAGCTATGTGGAATACATAGGACAGGAATAGGTATGTGGAATACATAGGACAGGAATAGGTATGTGGAATACACAGGACAGGAATAGGTATGTGGAATACATAGGACAGGAATAGGTATGAGGAATACACAGGACAGGAATAGGTATGTGGAATACACAGGACAGGAATAGGTATGTGGAATACACAGGACATGAATAGGTATGAGGAATACACAGGACAGGAATAGGTATGTGGAATACACAGGACAGGAATAGGTATGTGGAATACATAGGACAGGAATAGTCAATTCTAAAAGATGCACACTGTGTTTCCTCCAAACACAAATACATTTTAATCAACGTTTTTATACAACGTTAAACCCATTGCAAGGTTGTATTCTGAGTTCACTATCTTTTAAAGAATCCTTGCATGTCTTGCTTCCCAGTGTTTGATGATAGAGGAGGAGACTAGGAATCAGGCAAAGAGTAGGGTGTGACTTGACCAATTGGCAGGGAGAGTGACAGTTTCTGCGTCTGGTGAGGCAGTCAGGTCACAGAGAATTCACATTTCCAATAAAAGGATTATGACACCCAGGTGCGTGTCAGTTCTCCACAGAGGCAACAAGGTAGAATGAATATCAAGTAATGACGAGGCAATATATGCGATAACCCTGGAATAGCCTGAGGAATAGTGAGCTGAGGAAAGAGTCAGTGAAGTAGCATTGTTAATAAGTAATGAGTATTGAATCCGTGCCATAACTACATTACCACCTGGTGGCTAAAACTGTAACTACAGATTAAACACTTTGCATACTAATCTTAGATTTTTTTTCACTCTTCAGATGGGGAACTTCAAATGAGCCAGAGGCAAGATCAGCCTACCAAGCTACACTCAATGATTTTTCGTCAGGATTTCTATCTAGAAGCTTTGTGTCTCATCCTCGGTCCAGTGTTTTTCTGGCTCGGTGCATCTCCTCATAGTGTTCTGTCCTGTGAATGCCACGGTCGAGGAGTCCTTGAGATTAAGTGCCCTTTCAGTCAAAAGGGCAGCTCAGTGGCTGAAGGGTGCAAATATCCATCATTCTGCTTGGCAAAATGGCACTGAAATGAAAGCATATGTACATGTGGCAAGGGAAAGTATGTGAACCCTTTGGAATTACCTGGATTTCTGCATAAATTGGTCATACAATTTGATCTGATCTTCATCTAAGTCACAACAATAGACAAACATAGCATGCATAAACTAATAACACACAAAGTATTGTATTTTTCTTGTCTATTTAAACTGATGTACATCAAGAACATACACCTTCTGGAGTGGCCCAGTCATAGTCCTGACCTCAACTCGATTGAGATGCTGTGGCATGACCTCAAGAGAGCAGTTCACACCAGACATCCCAATAATATTGCTGAACTGAAACAGTTTTGTATAGAGTAATGGTCCAAAATTCCTCCTGACCGTTGTGCAGGTCTGATCCCCAACTACAGAAACCGTTTGGTTGAGGTTATTGTTGCCAAAGGAGGGTCAACCAGTTATTAAATCCAAGGGTTCACATAGTTTTTCCACCCTGCACTCTGAATGTTTACACGGTGTGTTCAATAAAGAAATGAAAAAGTATAATTCTTTGTGTGTTATTAGTTTAAGCGGACTGTGTTTGTCTATTGTTGTGACCTAGATGAAGATAAGATCAAATTTGATGACCAATTTATGTAGAAATACAGGTATTTCCAAAGGGTTCACATACTTTTTCTTGCCACTGTACATGGTGCCAGGTTTAAGCCCAAATGCATCTGGCAGAGGTAGAGTATTGTGCCTTTTGTGGTCTGGAGTCCACACAAGTTACTTGTCGAGCACATTCAGTACGACCTCTCTTTCTTTGAGACTGCTTACCAGAAGGTTGTGGAATTCATAAAAAAATGTTGTGCTCCTAGAAGTTCTTGGGAAAGGGGTTCACTGAGCTGCGCATTCCATCTGTGATGAATTTAGAACTTTCCTGTGAGCAGTTAGGTTTGTTTTTGTTGATTTGAAATATGTTAATAATACTTTATTTATTTAAAAAAGCTTGAACTTTTCATTGGAACTGAACTGAATCAATTGTGGATGTACAATTGATGTAATTTGGTTGGAAACACATTGGCGGACATCCTAACTTGTTCTTGTGTTGGCCAGAAATATGAGGGAGACAACCTCTCTCGGACATAACTTTCAATGTGGCTGTTGACTCATAAACATGAGAAAAAAATTACCCAAAATGTGTTTGATAATTGTTGTCACAAAATGGACCCTCAGATTGTTTGCTCTTCTTTGAACTGAACATAAGAATTCCACAAGAAAAGGTTTGTCTTTTGTTGTAAATGTATTATTGTAGTGAATATGAGGGTACAATTAACTATAACATTTGGTATTTACATGGTCTGGTAGATCTGATTATTAGTGAACAAGGAATTGACTGTTGATCAAAACTCAGACGAATAGCATCTGATAAATTTTAAATTTTAAAAAATACTTATTTTTCACCATAATTTGCAAATAAATTCATAAAAAATCTTAAAATGTGATTTTCTGGATTTTTTTTCTCATTTTGTCTGTCATAGTTGAAGTGTACCTATGATGAAAATTACAGGCCTCTCTCATCTTTTTAAGTGGGAGAACTTGTACAATTGGTGGCTGACTAAATACTTTTTTACCCCACTGTATATATATGGGGGATACAATCTTCCCAGCTCTGCAGATTTTGCTGTGAGGAGGCAGAGTCATTAGATCATTTATTTTGATAGTGTCCATATGTAGCTCGTTTTTGGTCACAGGTCCAGGAATGGCTGAAGAATTGCAACATTTGCCTAGAACTAACGCTGCAGATAGCAATACCGGGTGATTTGAAAAGCCATAGTCAATCAATCAATAATAGAAAACAAATTTTAGCAAAAATTTTATTTTTAATTTACAATCTGTAGAAGCTATGAGAATAGAAAGGTTCAGTACTTTTGTGAAGCATCACAGCACAGTTGAAAAATATATGGCAAATAGAAATCCAAAGTGGATGGTGTTGAGAGATAGATAGGAGGGGTTGAACGGAGCTGAAGGGTGGGACTAATAACAAGTTGTGAAATGTAAAACATACGGGGTCTATAAAACGTATATAGGTTCAGAAATGTTGTAAAATAGCACAGTTACAAATAGAAATCAAACTGGATGGACATCGGAAAAAAAGGAAGGACTAAAAAGAAAACAAAATAGAACTATTGTAGAATAGATTGTCTGTAAAATGTGTATAAGATGTATAAACTGAAGGTAGAAGCCTAAGTGTTATTGTTTGTTAGTTTACTCCAATTTGGAGAAAGGTGGTAGGGTTTGGGGAGTGATAAAGGTATATTCTTTAAAAAGTATGTATATATATATATAGGTATGTGTATTTATATATGTGTATACGTATGCATATCTGTATGTATATGGATATATATATATTTAGCAAAAAAATATATATGGGTGATTGGAAATGATGGAGACAATTACATTGATAGAAGCAACAATCTTTCCGCAATATTAAGCTGATCCACCCATTAAAAGAAATACAAAATAAAAAAAGGTAGGGATGAAGTGACTATGTATAGATAATAAACTGCGAGTAGCAGCAGTGTACATGTAGGTAGGGATGAAGTGACTATGTATAGATAATAAACTGCGAGTAGCAGCAGTGTAAAAAACAAAATGGAGGGAGGGAACGGTGTCAATGTAAATAGTCTGGTTTCTTTTTGATTAATTAATTAATTGTTCAGCACTCTTATGGCTTGGGGGTAGAAGCTGTTAACGAGCCAAATCTTTTCAGTCTCCTGAGGGGGAAAAGGTTTTGTCCTGCCCTCTTCATCTCCCATCTGGTTTCACATTTCTTTAGGCTGTAGTGACAGGTGTCTTTCTGACTGGATGTGAGGTGGGTGAAGACTGTGTGGTTTCACATTTCTTTAGGCTGTAGTGACAGGTGTATTTCTGACTGGATGTAAGGTGGGTGAAGACTGTGTGGTTTCACATTTCTTTAGGCTGTAGTCACAGGTGTCTTTCTGACTGAATGTAAGGTGGGTGAAGACTGATGGCACGTAGTCTGGGCTCAGTGGATTAACACTTTTCCATGTGAAAAGATTCAGGAGTTAGCATCAGCTAAAGTTATCTGCTGCATGTTATTCTCGTAGTAATTTGTTTGGAGTAAGTTTAATAGTTGCAAGACTGACCACTCTTGCAATAGAGATAGATTAGAAGGTTATTTCATTAAAATGCTAATATCTGGTAGATAAACATATACGGATGGCCCTGATTTTGGCTGTAGCCAGTGTGATCCTTCCCAAAGCCTTCCTTCATTCCCTCTCAGAACCGCTCATCATGTGAAGATGGCTAGCTAGCTCGCTAACATTAGTTAAGTAATCAGAAATTGTGGCCTGTTGATGACAGTATCAAGGCTGAACAAGTTGAATTTACTCAAGTTGATGATTTACAACGTACTGCATAGCTATGTAACAAACTGTGACAAGGCCTACCAGACACAAAATGCGCACTGCACAACCGAGAGTCCTTCGTGGGCGTCCATTCATCCCTTCGTAAGGCAGCTAGCCACCTTTGCCGACGTTCTAAATCAGTGGGGTTGCGATGGAAGTTAACCCCTTTCCATTCGGGCCACAATTTCAGATGCGACAGCACAACATATTACTGGCATGTTGGCTAATTCAGAGATTTAGATACCAGTTTTAATTTAATTTCAATGGAGCGATGTTAAGGAGTTGAGCAACGCTATTGAAACGCACAGCGAGCATCACTCCCTATGATGTCAGGTGTATCCATAAATACCTTAGTTAAATGCAGTGACTGTAAGTCACTCTGACCTATACCTTCTGTATCGCACTGGGCGTAGTGGGTGCGGAGTCAGGCGCAGGAGGCAGGAGGTACAGAAATAGCGCTTTATTACGCACAGAAAAAATAGTACTCGCCAAGATACTTGGCGCACATACATAAATGCCCAAAACCAGGACCTAACCAGTCCGGAGGGAAAACCCCAAAACACGCACTACCACACAATAACACAGTGGACAATCAATAAGCCCGCACAAAGAGCAGGCGGGCCTACCGGCTTAAATAGCCCAACTAAAACCCAAACAAGAAACAGGTGTTACTAATCAGACAAAAACAACAGAAAAGGCATCGGTGGCAGCTAGTAGGCCGGTGACGACGACCGCCGAGCGCCACCCGAACAGGAAGAGGAGCCACCTTCGTTAGGAGTCGTGACACCTTCGTTAAATAAAGTGGCTGTAAATCACTCTGACCTATAACTTAGTCAAATACAGTGACTGTAAGTTACTCTGAACTATTCCTTAGTTAAATGTGGTGACTGTAAGTCACTCTGACCTATAACTTAGTCAAATACAGTGACTGTAAGTCACTCTGACCTATAACTTAGTCAAATACAGTGACTGTAAGTTACTCTGAACTATTCCTTAGTTAAATGTGGTGACTGCAAGTTGCTCTGGATAAGCCCTAAATATATTTTAAATGTCAGCATATTAATACATGAAACCCAAAGCACTAAAATGTACGAGCAGAAATGTGATATATATGTAAATGTGTTTGTTGAGGTAAATTTGGCTGTAATTTTCCATATGGTTTTCTCGAGTTGATGACGCTAATGTATTTTTAAGCTATACCAGCTGACTACTTACGTCACCTAATAACAACACAGAGAGGTGTTTAATTGGCTATTATGGCTCAAATTATTGTAAAGGCAAATGAGAGGGAGAGAGAGAGAGTGATAGAGAAGGAGAGGGAGAGAGAGAGAGATAGGGAGGGAGGTGTGAGAGAGAGTGATGAGAGAGTGATGAGAGAGAGAGAGAGTGATAGAGGAAGAGAGAGAGAGAGAGAGTGATAGAGAAGGAGAGAGAGAGAGAGAGTGATGAGAGAGAGAGAGCAAAGGAGTGATAAGAGTGTGTAGGCTGGAGGCATATTGACAGCAGATTAATGCTTTCCTCTCCTATCCTTCCCACTGGTTGAGTCAACGTTGTTTCCACGTCATTTAAATGGCGCTAAACCAACGTTGAATGCACATTGAATTGACGTCTCCACCCAGTGTTTTGCCTCTTCCTGTATCAACTGGAATATTCCATTCCACTTTTCGTTAACTCCAGCTTCACTGGATTGTGGCTCTCTGTGTTGGTCAATATAAAGCAAATGATGTGGAAAGCATATTCTAATCATAAAACAACAGCCATCTGGCAGTATATTCTAAAGACCCACATGTAGGCTACAGTAAAACTCTTTTAGTAGATTATTTACCCAAACAGATGTTTACTGGTTGTTAACTTGTTGTTCACTTGTTTTTTCTTCAAGTATGATACCGATGGTTTTAAACCAGCTTCTCATCTGACACCTCAGTGTAACGGGTGTCTAGTTCTTCCTCCTCCTCGGACGAGGAGAGGAGAGAAGGATCGGAGGACCAAAATGCAGCGGGTTGTGAATACATAATGAATTTATTGAAAGACGAAAACACGAAAAAAACACTTGAATAAACTACAAAACAAATAACGACGTAGACTGACCTAAAACATGAGAACTTACCTATAACATGAAGAACCCACGAACAGGTACAGACTACAACTAACGAACGAACAAACCGAAACAGTCCCGTGTGGTGCGCAGACACGGACACGGAAGACAATCACCCACAAACAAACAGTGTGAACAGCCAACCTATATATGGTTCTCAATCAGAGGAAAAAGTCAAACACCTGTCCCTGATTGAGAACCATATAAGGCTAATTACAAGTGACCTAAACATAGAAACACAAACATAGAATGCCCACCCCAACTCACGCCCTGACCAACTAAACACATACAAAAATAACATAAAACAGGTCAGGAACGTGACACTCAGATTAACTAGGTACAGTAGATAGTGAATATTGATCTGCCTTATCCCTGAAAGTGTTGGAAATGTCAGCAAATCTATATGTGTAGGGTAAGTAATGACTGACCTTAGATCAGATTTCCTTGGTTCCATTACTGACCTTAGATCAGATTTCCCTGGTCCCATTACTGACCGCATATCAGATATCCTTTGTCCCTTACTGACTGCAGATCAGGTATCCCTGATCCCATTACTGACCGCAGATCAGATATACCTGATCCCATTATTTACTTTAGATCAGATATCCCTGATCCCATTACTGACCATAGATCAGATATCCCTGGTCCCATTACGGAACGACTTGATCAGTGTAGTGTTGGCTGACTACACAGTTGTCTTTGCTATCTTTGATTTGTATTTGTTCGATCTTAGCTAGCTACTTAGCTGGCTACATAGCCGTCTTTGTATCGGTGATAATTGTGTAGTTATGAAGGTTCGCTGAGGTTCGCTAGCCAGGTATTCTCGCCCTAACGTAACGTAACGTAGTCAACCCTGCTAGCTAGCCAGCTAGCCACCGATTAGCAGCACTGTAGAAACGATTACATTACAACGGAACGACTTGACTTGTGTAGTGTTAGCTAGCTACATAGTTTTCTTTGCTATCTTTGTATCTAAGATAATTGTGTAGCTTTGAGTAATTATCGGTTAGCTAGCCAGCTATTTTTCGCCTGCCGCGCTGCCGTCCTCCTACCTAGCCAACACTGCTAGCTAGCCAACTTCTACCGAATAGCAGCACTGTAGAAACTTACATTACAACGGAACGACTTGATTAGCGTAGTGTTAGCTAGTTGTCTTTGCTGTCCTTGTATCCATGATAATTGTGTAGTTTAGAGAAATTTAGTGAAATTGTCGAGGTTACCTAGCCAGCTTCACTTTCAACAACGTAGCCACTGCTAGCCAGGCTACTTCACCAGCCAGCAGTACTATATCATTTTAGTCAATAAGATCTTGTATTTTATTTTATTTTATTTTTGCAACGTAAGCTTAACTTTCTGAACATTCGAGACGTGTAGCCCACTTGTCATTCTAATCTCCCTTGCATTAGCGTAGCCTCTTCTGTAGCCTGTCAACCATGTGTCTGTCTATCCCTGTTCTCTCCTCTCTGCACAGACCATACAAACGCTTCACACCGCGTGGCCGCGCCCACCCTAACCTGGTGGTCCCAGCCCGCACGACCCACGTGGAGTTCCAGGTCTCCGGTAGCCTCTGGAACTGCCGATCTGCGGCCAACAAGGCAGAGCTCATCTCAGCCTATGCGTCCCTCCAGTCCCTCGACTTCCTGGCACTGACGGAAACATGGCTCACCACAGATAACACTGCTACTCCTACTGCTCTCTCTTCGTCTGCCCACGTGTTCTCGCACACCCCGAGACCTTCTGGTCAGCGGGGTGGTGGCACCGGGATCCTCATCTCTCCCAAGTGGTCATTCTCTCTTTCTCCCCTTACCCATCTGTCTATCGCCTCCTTTGAATTCCATGCTGTCACAGTTACCAGCCCTTTCAAGCTTAACATCCTTATCATTTATCGCCCTCCAGGTTCCCTTGGAGAGTTCATCAATGAGCTTGATGCCTTGATAAGCTCCTTTCCTGAGGACGGCTCACCTCTCACAGTTCTGGGTGACTTTAACCTCCCCATGTCTACCTTCGACTCATTCCTCTCTGCCTCCTTCTTTCCACTCCTCTCCTCTTTTGACCTCACCCTCTCACCTTCCCCCCCTACTCACAAGGCAGGCAATACGCTTGACCTCATCTTTACTAGATGCTGTTCTTCCACTAACCTCATTGCAACTCCCCTCCAAGTCTCCGACCACTACCTTGTATCCTTTTCCCTCTCGCTCTCATCCAACACTTCCCACACTGCCCCTACTCGGATGGTATCGCGCCGTCCCAACCTCCGCTCTCTCTCCCCCGCTACTCTCTCCTCTTCCATCCTATCATCTCTTCCCTCTGCCCAAACCTTCTCCAACCTATCTCCTGATTCTGCCTCCTCAACCCTCCTCTCCTCCCTTTCTGCATCCTTTGACTCTCTATGTCCCCTATCCTCCAGGCCGGCTCGGTCCTCCCCTCCCGCTCCGTGGCTCGACGACTCATTGCGAGCTCACAGAACAGGGCTCCGGGCAGCCGAGCGGAAATGGAGGAAAACTCGCCTCCCCGCGGACCTGGCATCCTTTCACTCCCTCCTCTCTACATTTTCCTCTTCTGTCTCTGCTGCTAAAGCCACTTTCTACCACTCTAAATTCCAAGCATCTGCCTCTAACCCTAGGAAGCTCTTTGCCACCTTCTCCTCCCTCCTGAATCCTCCTCCCCCTCCCCCCCCCTCCTCCCTCTCTGCAGACGACTTCGTTAACCATTTTGAAAAGAAGGTCGACGACATCCGATCCTCGTTTGCTAAGTCAAACGACACCGCTGGTTCTGCTCACACTGCCCAACCCTGTGCTTTGACCTCTTTCTCCCCTCTCTCTCCAGATGAAATCTCGCGTCTTGTGACGGCCGGCCGCCCAACAACCTGCCCGCTTGACCCTATCCCCTCCTCTCTTCTCCAGACCATTTCCGGAGACCTTCTACCTTACCTCACCTCGCTCATCAACTCATCCTTGACCGCTGGCTACGTCCCTTCCGTCTTCAAGAGAGCGAGAGTTGCACCCTTTCTGAAAAAACCTACACTCGATCCCTCCGATGTCAACAACTACAGACCAGTATCCCTTCTTTCTTTTCTCTCCAAAACTCTTGAACGTGCCGTCCTTGGTCAGCTCACCTGCTATCTCTCTCAGAATGACCTTCTTGATCCAAATCAGTCAGGTTTCAAGACTAGTCACTCAACTGAGACTGCTCTTCTCTGTATCACGGAGGCGCTCCGCACTGCTAAAGCTAACTCTCTCTCCTCTGCTCTCATCCTTCTAGACCTATCGGCTGCCTTCGATACTGTGAACCATCAGATCCTCCTCTCCACCCTCTCCGAGTTGGGCATCTCCGGCGCGGCCCACGCTTGGATTGCGTCCTACCTGACAGGTCGCTCCTACCAGGTGGCGTGGCGAGAATCTGTCTCCTCACCACGCGCTCTCACCACTGGTGTCCCCCAGGGCTCTGTTCTAGGCCCTCTCCTATTCTCGCTATACACCAAGTCACTTGGCTCTGTCATAACCTCACATGGTCTCTCCTATCATTGCTATGCAGACGACACACAATTAATCTTCTCCTTTCCCCCTTCTGATAACCAGGTGGCGAATCGCATCTCTGCATGTCTGGCAGACATATCAGTGTGGATGACGGATCACCACCTCAAGCTGAACCTCGGCAAGACGGAGCTGCTCTTCCTCCCGGGGAAGGACTGTCCGTTCCATGATCTCGCCATCACGGTTGACAACTCCATTGTGTCCTCCTCCCAGAGCGCTAAGAACCTTGGCGTGATCCTGGACAACACCCTGTCGTTCTCCACCAACATCAAGGCGGTGGCCCGTTCCTGTAGGTTCATGCTCTACAACATCCGCAGAGTACGACCCTGCCTCACACAGGAAGTGGCGCAGGTCCTAATCCAGGCACTTGTCATCTCCCGTCTGGATTACTGCAACTCGCTGTTGGCTGGGCTCCCTGCCTGTGCCATTAAACCCCTACAACTCATCCAGAACGCCGCAGCCCGTCTGGTGTTCAACCTTCCCAAGTTCTCTCACGCCACCCCGCTCCTCCGCTCTCTCCACTGGCTTCCAGTTGAAGCTCGCATCCGCTACAAGACCATGGTGCTTGCCTACGGAGCTGTGAGGGGAACGGCACCTCAGTACCTTCAGGCTCTGATCAGGCCCTACACCCAAACAAGGGCACTGCGTTCATCCACCTCTGGCCTGCTCGCCTCCCTACCACTGAGGAAGTACAGTTCCCGCTCAGCCCAGTCAAAACTGTTCGCTGCTCTGGCACCCCAATGGTGGAACAAACTCCCTCACGACGCCAGGACAGCGGAGTCAATCACCACCTTCCGGAGACACCTGAAACCCCACCTCTTCAAGGAATACCTAGGATAGGATAAAGCAATCCTTCTGCCCCCCCCCCCCCCCCCCCCCCCCCCTTAAAAGATCTAGATGCACTATTGTAAAGTGGCTGTTCCACTGGATGTCATAAGGTGAATGCACCAATTTGTAAGTCGCTCTGGATAAGAGCGTCTGCTAAATGACTTAAATGTAATGTAAATGTAATTACTGACCATAGATCAGATATACCTGATCCCATTATTTACTTTAGATCAGATATCCCTGATCCCATTACTGACCATAGATCAGATATCCCTGGTCCCATTACTGCAGTTTGAGAATTGGGGACTATAAGGTTATATCTGCAGTTTTGTCAAAAGTTTTTGACATAGTCTTGACCTGTTCAATGTTCTCTACCTACAGTATATTGTATTGTAAATACCCAAACTCATGTTTGTAAGTTCAAAATAATACTTGATAATAATTGATGAAACCATTCAAACCAATGAGGGTTAGGAACTTTAAACCCAATGATCATATTTCTGCAGATAAAACCCGTCTCTATTCATCATTCACTCCTACAGCAGTGTTCCTAACTGAGACATTGGCAGATGTGGAGCATGTCAATCACCTTAAATAGAAATAGATTATCTGTGTGTGTGTGTGTGTGTGTTTTTTATGTGTGTTTGTAAGTGTCTGTGTGTGTGTGTGTGTGTGTGTAAGTGTGTGTATCAGAACAGTGGCATTTCCAAGACTCATGATAGGTGTGTGTGTGCGTGCGCGCGTGCGTGCGTTAGTGACACCCCTGCGGTTTAACTTCATGAAATATTGTGTGGATGAACGACGGGCGGGTTGAACAAAGAGAAAACAATGCTTTAAAATCCATTCATGTGTAATTCTTGTGCAATTTATACAGTATATATATAAAGGCTACTTCATTATTTGTATCTACCATTAGTGCGTAGCCTAAGCCTAGCTATAGGGCCTAAGTGCAGAGTGCCAAATACACGCCAACTGCCAAATGCTTTTTAGGAACCTGGGAAGACAGGTATTCTGACAATAACAGGCTCCTGAACAGCTTCTATCCCCATA
The DNA here is from genome assembly GCF_029448725.1 of Salvelinus fontinalis. Classification (NCBI taxonomy): domain Eukaryota; kingdom Metazoa; phylum Chordata; class Actinopteri; order Salmoniformes; family Salmonidae; genus Salvelinus; species Salvelinus fontinalis. The sequence goes on along the minus strand of NC_074682.1, from coordinate 55,820,627 downwards.
AGACTGCTAAATAGTTAACAAAATGGCTATCTGAGTTGACCCTTGTATTTTATTTATAATTTTGCACTGTCTCCATGCACACTCCCATGACTGTAAACACCAGTGGCGGTCGGTGCCATTTATGATGTGGGAGAAAAATTTGTTTTATGAACATGGCCTTATTTCTATTACAGCATATTGGATGACTGTCATTCATATTCCATTCAGCCAGCCCAATGTAACATCGAACGGTTTAGGCTACAACCTAGGCTATTGAATGAATGTTTACAACATAGGTGCACAGGTCGAAAGAACAATTCTAGTAGTCAAAGTGACAGACAGTGACAGCCAGCCTCTAGCTGATCTGGGGTGTAAATATTAGTCCAGCAGTTGCAAACGAGAGTTTCTATTGGACAAATGCAGGTATGTTTATCCCCATTTCGTTCTGTTTGCTTCCGTTTAAGAAATGTCTTCCAACAGAATCAAGTGAATACACCGTTAATCACACACAAATACAGTTCACTTTCATAGCAGCCTCATACAAACGGCATGATCATGTTCTTCTCGCATCTATGCTCACCTCCTCTCACCTTTTCCGTTCACTTGTGGACTTCAGTGCACAATATATCAGCTGTCTCTGACTAGGTGAAAAAAAACTTTTCAAGCCAAACCTTCATAACATAACCGCTAACTGCTACACACAGCCTTCATCGTTGTCACCATATTAGCTAATGTCATCGTAAACACAACTACTAGAAGTAATGCATTAGTAAACCTGCTACAATCACTCAGTACAGTGTACAGTCAGCAAGTAGTTTAGCAGTTAAACTGGTAGGCCCCGTGGCAATAAATCAATTAAAACCAAAAGCTTACCTTGACTTGGAAGAGTTCCAGTGTTGGATAGCCATAGCCAGCTAGCTACATAGCATCCCTCTCTCTTTGAGCCGTGTGTTTGTGTAGGATAAACTAGCTAGCTGCATTCGCTAGCTAAGTAAGTGAAAGTGAAAAGAATACTACAAAATCTCTCTCTCTCTCTCTTGCTTAACCTTAATTTTTGAAGAAATCAATGAGTTGTCTTTCTCTTTGAGTCAACTAACCACATGTTATGCACTGCAGTGCTAGCTAACTGTAGCATATGCTATCAGTACTAGATTCATTCTCTGATCCTATGATTGGGTGGACAACATGTCAGTTAATGCTACAAGAGCTCTGATAGGTTGGAGGACGTTCTCCTGATGTTGTCATAATTACTGTGTAAGTCTATGGAAGGGGGTGACAACCATGAGCCTCCTAGGTTTTGTATTTAAGTCAATGTACCCTGAGGAGGAAGTAAGCTAGCTGTCCTCCTGCTACACCATGGTGCTACCCTACAGAGTGCTGTTGAGGCTACTGTAGATCTTCATTGCAAAACAGTATGTTTTAATCAATGATTTGGTGACATGTGGATATATTTACTATAGTTTTATCTAAAACAAATAATTGATTATTAACTTTTTTAATGTTTCACTTATTACATTTTTCTGAAACTCACAGAGGAGGATGGTCCCTCCCCTTCCTCCTCTGAGGATCCTCCACTGCTACACACGCACACACACTGACACTCCAACACACTCTCTCACACACACACACACATGCACGCACGCACGCACACACGCACACACGCACGCACGCACACGCACGCACACACACACACACACACACACTCACACACACACTCACACACACACACACACACACACACACACACACACACGCACACACACACACACACACACACACACACGCACGCACGCACGCACGCACGCACGCACACACGCACACACGCACGCACACACGCACGCACGCACGCACACACACGCACACACACACACACACACACACACACACTGACACTCCAACACACTCTCTCACACACACACACACACACACACACACACACACACACACACACACACACACACACACACACACACACACACACACACACACACACACACACACACACACTGACACTCCAACACACTCTCTCTCACACACACACACAAACACACACACACACTTTCTCACACCACATAACATGCACACACTCTACACACTGTTTACACTGCTCCTGCTCTGTTTATCATATATCCTAATACCTAGTCACCTTACCCTATACATATCTACCTCCATCACTCCAGTATCCCTGTACATTGTAAATATGGTATTGGAACTGACCCTGTATATAGTATGTTCACTTCTCATGTTATTTCTTTTTTTTTTCTCTTCTGTTTTGGTTCTTATGTTATTTTTGGTACGTTGATATTGATTACTGCAATGTTCTTATGTTATTTTTGGTACGTTGATATTGATTACTGCAATGTTGGATATAGAGCTTGCAAGAAAGGTAGTTCACTGTACTTGTGAACATGATTTTAAATCAAATTTGACAGTGACTTTTTTATTTAACCCTTATTTTGCCAGGTAAGTTGACTGAGAAGACATTCTCATTAACAGCAACGACCTGGGGAATAGTTACAGGGGAGAGGAGGGGGGATGAATGACGAAATTGGAAGCTGTGGATGATTAGGTGACCGTGATGGTGTGAAGGACAGATTGGGAATTTAGCCAGAACACTGGGCTTAACACCCCTACTCTTACGATAAATGCCACTGGATCTTCAGCAAAGACCGGGAGAAAATGCAATCAATTATTTTAAAATTACATCAGTTTGACCGGTTTTCAGGAAATTAAAAGCTGTTAAAACAAACCAACATGCTTTTTGATAAGATTTCTGTTCGAATTAGATGCATATTTTACGTGGTTGAAATAGGAAAGGAAAGGAAAGAGGGGCTACCTAGTCAATTGTACCACTGAATGCCTTCAAATACTATTAGCTTTTATGACACTGATAAAGTCAGCACCTTTACAGACGGCCCCTAACTGTGGTTGAAATACTATCAGCTTTTATGATACTGATAAAGATAGAACCTTTACAGACGGCCCATAACCGCACATTCATTTCTTGAGGTAAATTTATAGACCAAATGTACATTTTGACTCGGAAACAGGAATGGAAAACTCTGATTTCATTCTTTCAGCATCTTGAGGAAAGCAGAGACGAAAGAAGAAAGAGAAGCATTCATTCTATCAATTTATAGCATTATTCTGGTGAAGGTTTTATTTGGGGGGGGCAGCAGGTAGCCTAGCGGCTAGAGCGTTGGGCCAGCAACCAACAGGTTGCTAGATCAAATCCCAGAGCTGACAAGGTACAAATCTGTCGTTCTGCCCCTGAACAAGGCAGTTAACCCACTGTTCCTAGGCCGTCATTGTAAATAAGAATATGTTCTTAACTGACTTGCCTAGTTAAATAAAGGATAAATGAAAAATAAAGGGTTTATTTAGTCTTTTAGGGCAACAAGTAATGACAGAAGAGAAGCTGCATGTACTGTATCTAATTATAGATGAACAAAATAGCCTACCAATATGTCAGAAACCAGAAGCAAAAACAAAGGCGTATGTAAAAAGGCCTGTCAAAAAATAGTTCTGTCATCTCTGACTGTACATTACGTTTTCTATATTTGCGGGTTAGGGTCATTTGCAGGTCTCAGATTTTCACTTTACACATAAATGGGTTGTTAGCAACTGACCCGCGCAGCGTGCATGTGTGCAAAACCTGTGTACTTTTATATTAGAACAATGGAAGAATGGTGCCGGAGGAGATGGCTGTCATTTTACGAGCTCCAAACCAATTGTGCTATTGTGTGTGTTTTTGGTGCGGTATTTGTAACTTATTTAGTACATAATGTTTCTGCCACTGTGTCTTATGACCGAAAAGAGCTTCTGGATATCAGGACAGCGATATCAGGACAGCGATATCAGGACAGCGATATCAGGACAGTGATATCAGGACAGCGATATCAGACAGCGATATCAGGACAGCGATATCAGGACAGCGATATCAGGACAGTGATATCAGACAGCGATATCAGGACAGCGATATCAGGACAGCGATATCAGGACAGCGATATCAGGACAGCGATATCAGGACAGCGATATCAGGACAGCGATATCAGGACAGCGATATCAGGACAGCGATATCAGGACAGTGATATCAGACAGCGATATCAGGACAGCGATATCAGGACAGCGATATCAGGACAGCGATATCAGGACAGCGATATCAGGACAGTGATATCAGACAGCGATATCAGGACAGCGATATCAGGACAGCGATATCAGGACAGCGTCACCCCGTACTGGATGATCTTTTTTTATTTAAGGAGTCGGACTCGAAGAGTGTCAACAACATAGTGTGTCAACATAGAGAGTGATATCATAGAGAGTGATATCATAGAGAGTGATATCATAGAGAGTGTCAACATAGAGAGTGATATCATAGAGAGTGTCAACATAGAGAGTGTCAACATAGAGAATGTCAACATAGAGTGTGTCAACATAGAGACTGTCAACATAGAGAGTGATATCCTAGAGAGTGTCAACATAGAGAATGTCAACATAGAGTGTGTGAACATAGAGTGTCAACATAGAGAGTGATATCCTAGAGAGTGTCAACATAGAGAGTGTCAACATAGAGAGTGATATCCTAGAGAGTGTCAACATAGAGAATGTCAACATAGAGTGTGTCAACATAGAGAGTGATATCCTAGAGAGTGTCAACATAGAGAGTGTCAACATAGAGAGTGATATCCTAGAGAGTGTCAACATAGAGAATGTCAACATAGAGTGTGTCAACATAGAGTGTCAACATAGAGAGTGATATCCTAGAGAGTGTCAACATAGAGAGTGTCAACATAGAGAGTGTCAACATAGAGAGTGATATCCTAGAGAGTGTCAACATAGAGAATGTCAACATAGAGTGTGTCAACATAGAGTGTCAACATAGAGAGTGATATCCTAGAGAGTGTCAACATAGAGAGTGTCAACATAGAGAGTGTCAACATAGAGAGTGATATCCTAGAGAGTGTCAACATAGAGAATGTCAACATAGAGAGTGTCAACATAGAGTGTCAACATAGAGAGTGTCAACATAGAGAGTGTCAACATAGAGAATGTCAACATAGAGAGTGTCAACATAGAGTGTCAACATAGAGTGTCAACATAGAGAGTGTCAACATAGAGAGTGATATCCTAGAGAGTGTCAACATAGAGAGTGTCAACATAGAGAGTGTCAACATAGAGAGTGTCAACATAGAGAGTGTCAGCATAGAGACTGTCAACATAGAGACTGTGTCATCATCGAGAGTGTCATCATCGAGAGTGTCACCATAGAGAGTGTCACCATAGAGAGTGTCACCATAGAGAGTGTCACCTTAGAGGGATTTTCTATTCGCTCTCCCCTTTCAGAAAAGTCCACAGTAGATGACTCATAGGAGTCCTCTGAACCTTCGAGGAGAGATCCAGCTTCGAGTCGACACTATTCTACATATATCTCCTCATTTTTAAAGATGTCAGAATGTAGGACAGACAGCCACAGAGTCCTGAACCTGAGTCTCTAAACCCCAGATTGCCTCCAAAATGGCCCCCCAGTCACTATATAGGGCGGCACTTTCGACCAGGGCACTTAATTAAGGCTCTGGTCAAACATAGTGCACTGCACGTATAGGGAATAGGTTGCTATTTGGGATGCACACCCGTTTAAAAATATTCCAGACGATTTAAAAAATATATAAAAAAAGGTGAACAAATGAGCTATAATAATGTCTTCATACTTATTCATTGTGATTAAACTATCGACATCTTGCTCAGGTCTAACTCTCAGAGGTGACATCACTTCAAAAAGGTGTTGAATAATTAAAAATGTAGCAGCGTAGCACCCTTTCATCCGGTTCTATTTCATAGTGTTCCATGTTAATGATTGATTTAGTGACGGACTTTCCCTCCTGGTTAAAAATAATACTAAATTAAATCCATCCATTGACCACCTCGATGTATGACTGTTTCACACACTAGCTACACAGTGGAATGTGTCGAAATACACTAGCGATCTCGACACTCAGAACTAAATCGCCTGCGACCGAGTCTTGTCATACGAGTTGATGTTAAGGTTATCTCTTGTGGACAGATGTTATCAGTAAATGGTAGTGACAGCTGTCAACAGACTGTGGGTCGTGACAACTAACGAGGAACTTTGTTCTTGTACGCTGATATTTCGTCACTGATAATTTGGACAAATCACAAACATCTTTCGAGGGGAAATTTGGTACATAGACTTGTCCGAAACTGGCTCAAAGATACATTTTAGAGGTGAAGACTTGGCTAGCCTGATACTGTCTGGAAGTTTCCTTTTAGAGGTGAAGACTTGGCTAGCCTGATACTGTCTGGAAGTTTCCTTTTAGAGGTGAAGACCTGGCTAGCCTGATACTGTCTGGAGGTTTCCTTTTAGAGGTGAAGACTTGGCTAGCCTGATAGTGTCTGGAAGTTTCCTTTTAGAGGTGAAGACCTGGCTAGCCTGATAGTGTCTGGAAGTTTCCTTTTAGAGGTGAAGACCTGGCTAGCCTGATACTGTCTGGAAGTTTCCTTTTAGAGGTGAAGACTTGGCTAGCCTGATAGTGTCTGGAGGTTTCCTTTTAGAGGTGAAGACTTGGCTAGCCTGATACTGTCTGGAGGTTTCCTTTTAGAGGTGAAGACTTGGCTAGCCTGATAGTGTCTGGAAGTTTCCTTTCAGAGGTGAAGACTTGGCTAGCCTGATACTGTCTGGAAGTTTCCTTTTAGAGGTGAAGACTTGGCTAGCCTGATACTGTCTGGAGGTTTCCTTTTAGAGGTGAAGACTTGGCTAATCTTGTTAGTACATTTTCTAACACGTCTCCCCCCGGAACTTAATCGGGAATCTGAAGCAATTTCATTCAATTGCAGGTGTCCGAGATTAATCTTAAGGCTATCTCGAGAGACTTAAAGCTAGTAAAGCTGTTTAGAGTTTTCCAATCTTCTATAACATAGCAAGTATCTGATTTTCAATGCAAAACAGGGCACTTACAATCACCTGCATATGGAGGTGATTTGACAATATGGAGAGATGTGCTGTTGAGATCTGTGTTAGATTGTCTGATGTTCCCACCAATGTTGATGGTTTATGTTCTGAGCTCCTCTCCATAATGAGCGTGGCACGAAGGAGGTGGAGCCGGTCGGATGGAGAGAGTGAGTGGGAAGAATGTAGGGATGAATGGATGGAGGGTGGGACGTGATATAAGAACGAGAGAGAGAGACAGAGAGAGAGGTGACAGAAAGGGAGAGAGAGAGAGAGAGAGAGAGAGAGAGAGAGAGAGAGAGAGAGAGAGAGAGAGAGAGAGAGAGAGAGAGAGAGAGAGAGAGAGAGAGAGAGAGAGAGAGAGAGAGAGAGAGAGAGAGAGAGAGAGAGAGAGAGAGAGAGAGAGAGAGAGAGAGAGAGAGAGAGAACGGAGGAAAATAAGTCTGTTTTTTCTTTATCTGCATGAGGATGGCTTTCAGTCGGTAGATTAGGTTATTCTGAGTTTGTCTTTTGTTGTGGTGCTGAAATGCCTGACCTTGTCCCGTCAGCCATCATAGGGACGTTTGAGTTTTTTTTTCATTCCCCTAGTCCCCAGGTGACAGTCAGTCAGCCAGACTCCAGGTAACAATCAGCCAGACCCCAGATGACTATCAGTCAGACAGTTTCCACAGTGGTGACAGTCCAAGCTGGAGAGGGACAGTTATCTGTGGGTTTGTTAGGGAAAATACTAGTCGTGAGTGTTTTTTAAAACACAGGAGTCGTGAGTCAT